>NC_089844.1:52069860-52149860 GCF_035609145.1 Eleutherodactylus coqui | reverse complement strand
TCACTTTCCGGTGTCATAGAAACGGGAAATTTGGCAGGAGCATTGATTATGTCATACATAGGAAAAGCTAATGAGTCCAAACTCGATTATTAAATTCTAGCGCAAAAGAATTGGCGTCGAAATTTTACGTGCGGAAGGTAATTTTTTCACTTTCCGGTGTCATAGAAACAGGAAATTTGGCACGAGCATTGATTATGTCATAAATAGGAAAGGCTAATGGGTCCCAACTCCATTATTCAATTTTATGCGCAAAAGAATTAGCGTCCAAAATGTACGTGCGGAATGTACTTTTTTCACTTTCCGGTGTCATAGAAACGTGAAATTTGGCACGAGCATTGATTATGTCATAAATAGGAAAAGTTCATAGGTCCCAACTCGATTATTCAATTCTAGCGCAAAAGAATTAGCGTCCAAATTTTACGTACGGAATGTAATTTTTTCACTTTCCGGTGTCATAGAAACATGAAATTTGGCACAAACATTGATTATGTCATAAATAGGAAACACTAATGGGTCCCAACTCCATTATTCAATTCTAGCGCAAAAGAATTGGCGTCAAAATTTTACGTGCGGAATGTAATTTTTTCACTTTCCGGTGTCATAGAAACGGGAAATTTGGCATGAGCATTGATTATGTCATAAATAGGAAAGCTAATGGGTCCCAACTCGATTATTCAATTCTAAGCGCAAAAGAATTAGTGTCCAAATTTTACGTATGTAATCTAATTCTCTCACTTCCTGATGTCATTTTACATGAAGGAAACGTCGCATGGTTACCTCCATGTGGTGTTTCCTGGGTAACGCAGAGAACTTTGCAAAATGGTGAACATATTTTTTTTCCTCAGTATCTCTAAAGTAACCACGACTTCATAAGATTTTCCGTGTGAACACCAGATAAACACCAGTACCAAATTAACTCGGGTGTGTGTGTGTGTGTATATATATATGTATATATATGTGTATATATATATATATATATATTGCATTCTGGGATTTGCTATAGAGTTATAGCTTTGTTCCCGCATATAGTTATGTGCACAGTGTTTCCTTAGATATTAACAGAAGCAAAGTGCATATTTCCAGCAAAGCCCATACAGTATATATTGTCTATTACATTCAGGAAAATCATAGCAACTACTTCAAAATGCTTGTTACTGATTCAGCCTTTGAAAATAATAAAATACCAAATTAAAGATTGCGGCTTGTATTTTTTTCAGACAGATCATGAAAATGGAATTTTAGCTATCGTCATGGAAACATTGTACTTGCCAGTGATTCTTTAATGTTCTGCCACTCCCTTCTAAAGATATGTTCCTGCAAAAACATGACTTCATTTAGATATTGCAAAAAGAAACTGCAAAGTCCACTTAATGACTAGACCCATTTGTGCAGTGTGTTCCCTGGGTTCATAGAAGAAAAGTAATTTGTTTGGCTGTTTATACAGTTTATTTTGTATATATATAAATTTTTTATATAATTGTGAACCTTATTTACTTTGGTTTGTTGCGTTCCTAAGGCTTTTTGAAACTTCTTGTCATAACGTTTTATAATGAGGTTTTCATGGGTAAAACTTATGCGAAACTTAGTCCTAGACATGTGATGGCTATACTCTTGTATGACACAATATAGTTTACCGTACATTTACCAAGTTGTGTCATGTAACAAGATGAGTACCTACAGTTTGTATCCATCTCATAACCAGGATAGATTTTTCTCCACCCGAGAAGCCGACCTTGCTTGATTACAGGAGCAGAGGCTTTAATCGTGTACTGCCCGGGAATTAAACCCAGGACCAAGGACTGTAAATTCACAGCATTTAGTCCTTAAGGGTGTAAAGAGGTTGTCTAGGTATAGACAACTGCATCTTTAATGGCTACAAATGTGTTAAGACAATAGAGGCAGCCATACTTACCGTTCATTCCTGCAGCGATCCAGCTCTGTAGCGCCCTTGATCCTCTCAGTCTTTGTGTATAAACAGCTGTCATCTGACCTCTGCAGCCAATTCTAGCCAATGGTGGTCAGGTGCCAATCCCCTGGCATCATGGCTCCCGCATCGTAGCAATGATGCCAGAAGAATAGCTCATGACCACTGTAGCTTCCAATTGACAGCAGCAGTTATGGGGTAGCCGTTCTTAACAAAGAGGACCGCGGGACTAGAGCAGCACTGAATCGCCATGGGAACAAATGAATGAGTACGGCTGCTTTTATTGTTTTAACGTAATTGCATCAATTTTTAAACAAAAATCTTCCCACCCACACAACTCCGTTAATACTCCGCTTTGTTCCTAATCATATATTATTTAGGAGGAGTTGATGTTGGCTAGTTGAGCATAAGCATAAGGAAGCTAATCATAGTTTAGGATGTACACAGCTTCCTGTAGGCTTGTATAACTGAAATCCTCATCTTTATGGGGCCGTAGCCGCAATGAATGAACCACATGTTGCCTGGATAGTAGACAAGAGTTGAGCAGCATTTTTAACTTGCAATCTAATTTTGGCAAGTCCCAGTAACATGCTAGTTATGATGTACCTGTACTTATTCACAGTCTATTGAATCCATTAACCTTAGCACAGCAATGGACCCCTCTATTATTGTTTTATGAGGGTTGTCATAAATGCTAATGTTACTGACTTGCTGTGTTCTGGAGGAATGCATCATTTGTGGCAGCACTGCACAATGAAAATTTCAAATAGCTTTCTAGTTTTTGTCGTGTTTCTGGTCCTCTGACGGCGCTAAAATGCATTTACCGTAGTAGGTGGAGATTTGTTGTTTATTCTACATGGCATCGTTCAGTGAGCGAGTTAATACACTTATTATTTAAAAGACAATGAAGAACATATAGATACATTTGTAATGTTAACACTTTTCCTGGATACTTTTTCGGGTATGTCCACATGGGAAAAAAAACCTCCCACAAATCTGCAGCTAATATGCAGCAAAGTTTGCAAGCTTAACATGCAGGTTTTGCTGTGAATGTGCCGTGGATTTCACCCCTCTACAGCGAAGAAGTCAAATCCATTATGAAAATCAGCAGAAATTAACAGGGTTAACTTGAAGTCTTGGTATAACCCCTTCAAGTTGACAGTAAATAATAAAGCCATTTTGGTTGCAACTGATAAAGGCTCTTCGTGCAGGTGACAAAAGAAAGTGTATAGAGTTTAGTGGAGCATTGTTGCAGAACATAGAGAAGGACAGCTTTCTACATCCTCAATGTTGAATAGTTACATGAGACCCCAAGACTTGATGCTACACTCTCACATCCCCAGACATTACACCCTGTGACTTTTTCTTCTGGGATACATCGAAGACTGTGCTTTTGTGCCACCATTAATGTCTAATCTGGATGACCTCGAAAACCGTATCATGGCAGCTGTGACCTTGGTAAAGAAGGCACTTTGAGAGACGCTTGGGACAAATTCATCTCGATGTTGTCCATACAGTAGGTAGAGAGTTCATAGAGCATTTATAAGATGCTTAGTAAAACTTGGTAACTCATTAAACCATTTGCAACTTTTTGTGTAATTGTAACAAGTTGCCATCGTGAAATACACTGCTTTGAAATTGGTCCATCTTTTTGAAACACCCGGTACTGTATTCTACAGCTTTTGTGTATTCGAAACATTAGTGACACATGTATCAATAACCTCGGTACCCAAACGTCTGTTCAGTGAAAGGTAAATGTGTAGTTTCAGTTTCATAGCGTTTATACAGAACTTGAAGCAGACTTACACTCATCACTAATGATGTTCTACCAGCCGATGTGTTACTTTTTAAACCTCATTTTAAACCTCATTTGCCCATCTTGTGATCTGACTTTGTGTGGTCAATAACTCCATTACTTGTATCCTAAATTTAAAGGTAATACAAGTATTCCCCTTGACATTGCCTACTTTCCCATCACCTCTGATTACAATTATGCGGCAAATGGTTCAGTAAAAACATGAATAAAATGCTCCGGTAAGGAAATGGAGCGCACCAACAAGCGCCCCTGATTTTTCCAAATGCTAACATTCATTTGTAAAGCATGACCAACTGAGAGGACAACTGACCCACTTGCTTGTCCTCGCAAGCAAATGTTCTGCATTATTCCCTGCTGAAAGTCAACGTGTTTCGTTATTCAGCCATCATGCATGTTGAGAAACCGCCCCAAACGTTTGTCCTTTTGTTCTTTGATTAGCAGGCCTGACCTTTAAAATAATATTTCTGCTGTAGAGAATTGGCTTCCGTTCATCACAGCTCGCAGATTCATGATTAGCAAGAACCCAAATCTCAGCAGTGCAATTCATTTCCCTGCTTCTCTAAATATTTGCTGTCGATTCATAGGTAATAGCACTTCATTTAATATTCCCTGAAATGCACTGTAATTTTCATAGTTTAAAGATGAAAGAAAAGTGTGGGCAAGACCGGGTGATGGAAATGCCATTCTTCCATATCCCAGCACCACATACTAATTTATTTCATTTACGTGATGTTATATCACCTCAATCAGCTATGACAAATTGTCTCTATAATAATTGGATCTTTAGGAGGTAAATGAACCTGCTGCCACTCAACTGTTGCTAGAAGGCATGTCTCCTTCCACACCTGCCTGGGACCAATAATAACATTACAGGGACATGTGCCCCCGGACAGAGATCTGACTGGTTGAGCAGGCGACTGAGAAGTGTAAGGATATTATTTCCCCTCTGGTGCTAAATGGTGAACTGAATCAGTTGGTAAGCAATTAAATAAGCAATCCATATCTGGTTCTTGTAACATTTAAAAGTCTAAGATTATTAACCTCCGTAGTATCCTCCTTATCATTTTAGGCTTGTGGACTCCAGGGCCTCCCTTGTGCATGTAGCCTACAGCCTTTTTCCCTTGCCAGTAGGTACGCAAATATATTTAGTAACTAGCAATTAATCTACATAGTTGTTAATCTCCGATTATACCTGAACTATATAGGTCATGCTAAATTGTGATTACCAGCATGCGACCTCAGGTCAGAATGGAATCGTCAGTCTCAGGAGATGACGACAATCCAAAGTCACAGGAATAACTATAGTCATTCTTGTAGAGAGTGTAACATTTATACCAATAAAGTACACAAATATTCCAATTGTTTAAGTTAGTTTGCACTGTATTGCGCTGATCTACCCTGTTTCCCTGAAAATAAGGCATACCCTGAAAATAAGACATAGCATGATATTCCACAATTTATGAGGATGCAAAATGATTTTTCAGGCTTTTTGAGGATGCTTGAAATATAAGCCCTACTCCAAAATTAAGCCCTGCTAACAGTTCATTTAAAAAGTCAATTTAAATAGTGTCCAGGCAGCTATACATGTAAAAAAGTTAAACCTTTTTGAACAAAAATTAGTATAAGACACTGTCTTATTTTCGGGGAAACACGGTAGTATGGTTTGTCGATAAAAGCTACATTTAGCTTTGATTTTTACTTACTGTTACCATTTGTACATAATTATAACACATGGTAATTCTCTCATGTACACTATGTCATGGCGCTTGAATAGGACCTTGAGAAAACTCTGATCCAGATTGTTTAGCCTCTCAGACGGACTCCCTATGACAAGTGTACCACAGCGATCACCAGGGCTGATGGTTTTATGTTGGCCGTTTGGGACCTAACAAGGTCCACCAAGACTGTCCAATAGTAATGCCTGTTAGGCTAACTTGTGCCTCTGCATTTTACAGCAACAGGCAAAACTTTTATGCAAGATGCAAACTATAGTTTAAAATGTTTAAACAAAAATCCCCATGATCAAGTTTAGGATTAAAAAAAAGTTTCAAGTAGAAAAGATTCCAGTAAACACATTTTTTGCTAAATATCCCCATGCTTGGTATCCTTATACTTGGAATAACATTAAAGATAGGTTGAACGCAATAAAGAAATATATAGAAAAAAATATAATCTATTTTTAATGCATTCTGCAATTAAAATTTCTGTAAATTAAGTGCTACCATAATTGTACACCGGAATGATGCCTAAAAATATATACAGGTCCTAAGAAAAGCAAGTAGCTTTGTAACTAGAGATGAGCGAACGTACTTGTCCGAGCTTGATACTCGTTCGAGTATTAGCATGTTCGGGATGCTCGTTACTCGTAACGAGTACCACGCGATGTTCGAGTTACTTTCACTTTCCTCTCTGAGACGTTAGCGCGCTTTTCTGGCCAATTGAAAGACAGGGAAGGCATTACAACTTCCCCCTGCGACGTTCAAGCCCTATACCACCCCCCTGCAGTGAGTGGCTGGGGAGATCAGGTGTCACCCGAGTATAAAAATCGGCCCCTTTCGCGGCTCGCCACAGATGCGTTGTGACTTAGCTGAGGGAAAGTGCTATCGTGCTGGAGCTGCTGTAGGGAGAGTGTTAGGAGTTAGTGTAGGCTTCAAGAGCCCCAACGGTCCTTCTTAGGGCCACATCTAACCGTGTGCAGTAGTGTGGAGGCTGCTTTTAGCAGTGTTGCACATTTTTTTTTTTTGGTATATCGGCCGTGCAGAGCATTGCGCCCTGCAGTAATACTCCAGGGACAGAATTGTGTAGGCAGGGCCAGAAGACATATTAGATTGAATATACGCAGTGGTCCTTTTGAAAAAAAGATTAAAAAAAAATCTATTTGGCCTGCCTGTCACTCTGCTCAGTGTTCTGGGTCCGTGTCTGCTGGGGGTACTATTTCTCAAAATAAATACGCAGGCAGCTAAGTGTTAGAGCAGGCTTGCGCCAAATTATTTCCAGTCGTTCCGTAAGCGAACTCAGCCTCCAACCACAGGCCAATAAGCGGCACATTTAATTACAGTGTTGTGTTTCTGCATTCCTGGTAATACAGCATGCTGAGGGGTAGGGGTAGGCCTAGAGGACGTGGGCGCGGCCGAGGACGCGGAAGCCCTAGTCCGGGTGTGGGCACAGGCCGAGCTCCTGATCCAGGTGTATCGCAGCCGACTGCTGCGGGATTAGGAGAGAGGCACGTTTCTGGCGTCCCCACATTCATAGCACATTTAATGGGTCCACGGGGTAGACCTTTATTAGAAAATGAGCAGTGTGAGCAGGTCCTGTCGTGGATGGCAGAAAGTGCTTCCAGCAACCTATCGTCCACCCAGAGTTCTGCGCCATCCACTGCTGCAACTCAGAATCCTCTGGCTGCTGCTCCTCCTTCCTCCCAGCCTCCTCACTCCATGAAAATGAGACATTCTGAGGAGCGGGCAGACTCCCAGGAACTGTTCTCGGGCCCCTGCTCAGATTGGGCAGCAGTGGTTCCTCTCACACCAGAGGAGTTTATCGTCACTGATGCCCAACCATTGGAAAGTTCCCGGGGTCCGGGGGATGAGGCTGGGGACTTCCGGCAACTGTCTCAAGACCTTTCAGTGGGTGAGGAGGCCGATGACGATGAGACACAGTTGTCTATCAGTGAGGTAGTAGTAAGGGCATTAAGTCCGAGGGAGGAGCGCACAGAGGATTCTGAGGAAGAGCAGCAGGACGATGAGGTGACTGACCCCACCTGGTTTGCTACGCCTACTGAGGACAGGTCTTCAGAGGGGGAGGCAAGGGCAGCAGCAGGGCAGGTTGCAAGAGGCAGTGCGGTGTCCAGGGGTAGAGGCAGGGCCAGACCGAATAATCCACCAACTGTTTCCCAAAGCGCCCCCTCGCGCCATGCCACCCTGCAGAGGCCGAGGTGCTCAAAGGTCTGGCAGTTTTTCACTGAGAGTGCAGACGACCGACGAACAGCGGTGTGCAACCTTTGTCGCGCCAAGATCAGCCGGGGAGCCACCACCACCAGCCTCACCACCACCAGCATGCGCAGACATATGATGGCCAAGCACCCCACAAGGTGGGACGAAGGCCGTTCACCGCCTCCGGTTTGCACCGCTGCCTCTCCCCCTGTGCCCCAACCTGCCACTGAGATCCAACCCCGCTCTGAGGACACAGGCACTACCGTCTCCTGGCCTGCACCCACACCCTCACCTCCGCTGTCCTCGGCCCCATCCACCAATGTCTCTCAGCGCAACGTCCAGCCGTCGCTAGCGCAAGTGTTGGAGAGCAAGCGCAAGTACGCCACCACGCACCCGCACGCTCAAGCGTTAAACGTGCACGTAGCCAAATTTATCAGCCTGGAGATGCTGCCGTATAGGGTTGTGGAAACGGAGTCCTTCAAAAGTATGATGGCGGCGGCGGCCCCGCGATACTCAGTTCCCAGTTGCCACTATTTTTCCCGATGTGCCGTCCCAGCTCTGCACGACCACGTCTCCCGCAACATTGTACGTGCCCTCACCAACACGGTTACTGCCAAGGTCCACTTAACAACGGACACGTGGACAAGCGCAGGCGGGCAGGGCCACTATATCTCCCTGACGGCACATTGGGTGAATTTAGTGGAGGCTGGGACAGAGTCAGAGCCTGGGACCGCTCACGTCCTACCCACCCCCAGCATTGCGGGCCCCAGCTCGGTGGTGGTATCTGCGGCGGTATATGCTTCCTCCACTAAAGCACCCTCCTCCTCCTCCTCCTCCTCCTCCTCCTCCTCCTCCTCCAACGCAACCTCTGTCTCGCAATCAAGATGTGTCAGCAGCAGTAGCACGTCGGCAGCAGTCGGTGTCGCGCGTCGTGGCAGCACAGCGGTGGGCAAGCGTCAGCAGGCCGTGCTGAAACTACTCAGCTTAGGAGATAGGAGGCACACGGCCCACGAACTGCTGCAGGGTCTGACAGAGCAGACCGACCACTGGCTTGCGCCGCTGAGCCTCCAACCGGGCATGGTCGTGTGTGACAACAGCCGTAACCTGGTGGCGGCTCTGCAGCTCGGCAGCCTCACGCACGTGCCATGCCTGGCCCACGTCTTTAATTTGGTGGTTCAGCGCTTTCTGAAAAGCTACCCACGCTTGTCAGACCTGCACGGAAAGGTGCGCCGGCTCTGCGCACATTTCCGCAAGTCCCACACGAACGCTGCCACCCTGCGCACCCTGCAACATCGGTTTAATCTGCCAGTGCACCGACTGCTGTGCGACGTGCCCACACGGTGGAACTCTACGTTCCACATGTTGGCCAGGCTCTATGAGCAGCGTAGAGCTATAGTGGAATACCAACTCCAACATGGGCGGCGCAGTGGGAGTCAGCCTCCTCAATTATTTTCAGAAGAGTGGGCCTGGTTGGCAGACATCTGCCAGGTCCTTCGAAACTTTGAGGAGTCTACCCAGGTGGTGAGCGGCGATGCTGCAATCATTAGCGTCACCATTCCTCTTTTATGCCTCTTGAGAAGTTCCCTGCAAACCATAAAGGCAGACGCTTTGCACTCGGAAACAGAGCCGGGAGAAGACAGTATGTCGCTGGATAGTCAGAGCACCCTCCTGTCTATATCTCAGCGCGGTGAGGAGGAGGAGGAAGATGAGGAGGAGGGGGAAGACAGCTGGGCCCACTGGTGAGGGTACACATGCTGCTGGCCTGTCATCCTTTCAGCGTGTATGGCCTGAGGAGGAGGAGGAGGAGGAGGAGGAGGAACCTGAAAGTGATCTTCCTAGTGAGGACAGCCATGTGTTGCGTACAGGTACCCTGGCACACATGGCTGACTTCATGTTAGGATGCCTTTCTCGTGACCCTCGCGTTACACGCATTCTGGCCACTACGGATTACTGGGTGTACACACTGCTCAACCCACGGTATAAGGAGAACCTTTCCACTCTCATACCCGAAGAGGAAAGGGGTTCGAGAGTGTTGCTATACCACAGGACCCTGGCGGACAAACTGATGGTAAAAATCCCATACGACAGCGCTAGTGGCCGAAGGCGCAGTTCCGAGGGCCAGGTAGCAGGGGAGGCGCGGAGATCAGGCAGCATGTACAGCTCAGGCACCGCCAACACTCTTTAAGGCCCTTGACAGCTTTATGGCTCTCCAGCAAGACTGTGTCACCGCTCCCCAGTCACGGCTGAGTCGGCGGGAGCACTGTAAAAGGATGGTTAGGGAGTACGTAGCCGATCGCACGACCGTCCTCCGTGACGCCTCTGCCCCCTACAACTACTGGGTGTCGAAGCTGGACACGTGACCTGAACTCGCGCTGTATGCCCTGGAGGTGCTTGCTTGTCCTGCGGCTAGCGTCTTGTCAGAGAGGGTGTTTAGTGCGGCTGGGGGAATCATCACAGATAAGCGTACCCGCCTGTCAACCTACAGTGCCGACAGGCTAACACTCATCAAGATGAACAAAGCCTGGATTTCCCCAGACTTCTCTTCTCCACCAGCGGACAGCAGCGATACCTAAGCAATAGGTAGGCTGTACCCGCGGATGGAAGCATCGTTCTGTATCCCCATCAAAAACGGGGACCTTTTCGCTTCATCAATCTGTGTATAATATTCCTCCTCCTCCTCCTCCTCCTCCTCCTCCTCCTCCTCCTGAAACCTCACATAATCACGCCGAACGGGCAATTTTTCTTAGGCCCACAAGGCTCAGTCATATAATTTTTCTAGACAATTTTTATACGTTTCAATGCTAATTAAAGCGTTGAAGCTTTCACCTCCACCAATTTTTATTTTAACTGGGCTGCCTCCTGGCCTAGTTACCAATTAAGCCACATTAACCAAAGCGATTAATGGGTTTCACCTGCCCTCTTGGTTGGCCATGGCCAATTTTTCGGATGTACATTAGTACTGTTGATACAGCAATTTTTGTGGGCCCTCGCCTACAGTGTAATCAAATGAATTTTTAGCCCACCTGCATTACAGCTGATGTTACATCCGCTGTGTTGGGCAATGCAATGGGATATTTTTATGTACCGCCGGTGGGTTCCAGGGAGCCACCCATGCTGTGGGTCGACAGGGAGTTGTAAATGCATCTGTTTCCACTTCTAAAGAACCCCAGTCTGACTGGGGCATGCAGTGTGGGCCGAAGCCCACCTGCATTAAACATGACATTACTACCTCAGCTGTGTTGGCCAATGCAATGGGATATATTTATGTACCGCCGGTGGCTTCCTGGCACCCACCCATGCTGTGGGTCCACAGGGAGTTGTAAATGCATCTGTTTCCACTTCTAAAGAACCCCAGTCTGACTGGGGCATGCAGTGTGGGCCGAAGCCCACCTGCATTAAACATGACATTACTACCTCAGCTGTGTTGGGCAATGCAATGGGATATATTTATGTACCGCCGGTGGGTTCCAGGGAGCCACCCATGCTGTGGGTCCACAGGGAGTTGTAAATGCATTTGTTTCCACTTCTAAAGAACCCCAGTCTGACTGGGGCATGCAGTGTGGGCCGAAGCCCACCTGCATTAAACATGACATTACTACCTCAGCTGTGTTGGGCAATGCAATGGGATATATTTATGTACCGCCGGTGGCTTCCTGGCACCCACCCATGCTGTGGGTCGACAGGGAGTTGTAAATGCATCTGTTTCCACTTCTAAAGAACCCCAGTCTGACTGGGGCATGCAGTGTGGGCCGAAGCCCACCTGCATTAAACATGACATTACTACCTCAGCTGTGATGGGCAATGCAATGGGATATTTTAATGTACCGCCGGTGGGTTCCAGGGAGCCACCCATGCTGTGGGTGCACACGGAATTCCCATTGCGGAGTTGTACCTGCCTGTGACTATATATAAAAAACCGCGGTCTGACTGGGGAATGCAGACACCTTGACAGAATGAATAGTGTGTGGCACATAGGTTCCCCATTGCTATGCCCACGTGTGCAGCTCCAGATGGAGGTGGCACAGGATTGAATTTCTCATTGCTTCTGTACAGCATTGTGGGCTATCGCCCCGCCCCTTTTAAAGAGGGTCGCTGCCTAGCCGTGCCAACCCTCTGCAGTGTGTGCCTGCTTTTCCTGTGGCAGACGCACTTATAAATAGACATGAGGGTGGCGTGGCATGAGGGCAGCTGAAGGCTGGGCAGGGACAGTTTGGTGTGCGCTGTGGACACTGGGTCGTGGGGGGGGGGGGGATTTGGCAGCATGTAACCCAGGAGAAGTGGCAGCGGAGTGTCATGCAGGCAGTGATTGTGCTTTGTTGGAGGTAGTGTGGTGCTTAGCTAAGGTATGCATTGCTAATGAGGGCTTTTCAGATGTTAAAGTTGTTGGGCGGGGGGGGCACTCTTGCTGCTATTGTGGCTTAATAGTGGGACCTGTGAACTTCATATGCAGCCCAACATGTAGCCCCTTGCCTGCCCTATCCGTTTCTGTGTCGTTCCCATCACTTTCTTGAATTGCCCCGATTTTCACAAATGAAAACCTTAGCGAGCATCGGCGATATACAAAAATGCTCGAGTCGCCCATTGACTTCAATGGGGTTCGTTACTCGAAACGAACCCTCGAGCATCGCGAAAAATTCGTCTCGAGTAACGAGCACCCGAGCATTTTGGTGCTCGCTCATCTCTATTTGTAACCTTAAAAACTGTTGTTTCTCACAGATTGTGGGAATGCAAAAGTGGAAAAAATTAAGGTCAAATTTGGCTTAGTCTTTAAAGCACACCCACACTCTTAGGCGACTTTTCAGAAAAAGCTGACGTGTGTTTGAACATGAGGAATAACTCCATTACTGGTCATTATATGACTTCTATCCTGCATTTTTCACCAGTTTTCACACTGCAGGCTGTACCTCTAATTCTAAGCTAGTGGGTGAAGACACATTTCTATGATGTCTCCCATACACTGCACACATAGACAAGAGGAGGTTCTGCTCCCTTATCTCTCTGTAACACACAGAGCTCAAAAACTGCATCATGAAGGACAGTGTACAGCAGTACGGAGTAGTATAGATGCGATTTCAGAGGCTGTAAGACAAAGTAAAACCCTAACCATTATCTGCAGCAGCACAGAAAAGAAGCCCCTAGTGGCCAGCACCTTAGTGTTGCTTCAGCACAAATGCACTATATTAGGTAAATAAAGTGATTTTGCACTTTTGCTAGTTATCACACTGGCTGTCACATAAACATAAGCGGTCATAGGTGAATGACTGCCGGTTTACATGGGCCGATTGTTCAGTTTTTATGTCCGTGTATAGATTTACACTGAACAATAATCCTTCAGATTCTTGCTGTATCACAGCAATTGAACAATTCTTGTCCCGTGTAAGAGGGCCCTAATACTTAGCCTTTATCAAGGACTGGAAATTGCTGGTTATTTTACTAGGTCCTGGCTTATCATATTTCTGAGCTAAAGGGAACTGTGGTGACTCGTTTTATTAGGAATGATAGAAGAGGAAGGAAGTGCAGGGGAGCCTCAGCGCTGCTGTTATACAGGTCCACTCCTTTTATTAGGAAGGCTGGTTGTGACAAGAGTCATTGTATTCTTAGGAAGAGTTTATATTCTGGCCACATACAATAAGAATCACCTCAAGCTGCCCAGAAGTAATATGTCTTGACTTCTAATTAAGATGTGACAGTTCTAGAGATGTCACCCATGTGAGCTCAACATGACCTTTCATTAACAGAAGTGAAAATGTGAGATTCTTACAGTAGGGTTTGTTTCTGCCACATTAGTTTACCTTTCCTAATAAAGACTTTGGTGTAGGATGAAAGCCTGTTTGTCCTTTTACAATTACACCATATAAATTACATTTTTGTAAACTCTTGTCTCCATTGTGTTAGGAAATAAATGTAGAACCTAAACAAAGTTATTAGTGCTGATCTGTTGATGTCCTTAGTTTTGATGTATGGAGGCATGGAAAACAGCAGAATCATCAAGACAGTAGATGATAGATAATTATTAGGCTAAATAGAACAATATTAAGTACGAAGCAGAAGAGCAATGATAAGAGAAAATGTGTGAACATATCCACTCAGTACTTAAAGTGCACAGATCCGGTCATTTCAGGTCTTTTAAAGCATACCCACACTTTCAGGTGACTTTTTAGAATAAGCTGCCATGTTTATACATGAGGAATAACATTATTTCTGGCCATTATATAACTTGTATATGGCATTTTTCACCAGTTTTCCTGCTCTGTAGGCTATATCGCTACTTTTTCAGTTGCCTTTGAATTAGTGGGTGGAGACTAGCTGCTATGATGTCTCCAGACACTGTGTGCAGTGAAGATATGGGATATCTTCTTCTCTATCACTGTATAGCACACCCTTATAATAAAAAGTATCATAGAGAATATTATAAAGAAGTACTGCGTAGTGTCCCCACTAGTTATTAGCACTCTTAGTGCAGAGCGTTTAGCTGGACAGATCACCCATGACGTTTCATTCACTTCTCACTCAACGCTATGGGTATGTGGAGCGCTGAGCAGGGAGTGTTTGCGCACAGCAAGAAGTGAGGAAGCCAGACATGATTTTCATGCTTGCTGGAAGTGAGCGACAAATGAAAAGTAGACGAATAGTAAGCAATGGCTTTGCATTTAGACATAACTATTGTGTATTTTCATTTGTTTGAACGAATTTTGTGTGATTATCATCCCATGTAAATGACTCTTTAGCAGTTAGTTGCAGCAGCTCGTCTGTGAGTCTCTCTCCCACCCTTCCCCTACCTCTATTGATTTCTATGGGCAGCATGAGCCAACTCCCTCTATCCACTTCCTTTGTTGTGTCTCATTAACTTTGTTACTGGAGAGAGATTTCACATGACAACAGGCAGTGGACAGCAGATAAGAAGGAAGGGAGTCCTCTAGTGGTCAGCATTTTTAAGTGATTTTATTTTTTCAGAACAAAAGCATTATTTTAAGGATTTTTCTACAAAGTATCTATTTTAATTAACTTTAAAGTGTGTATGCAGATGTAAACAGTATTTTTTTTTTAAAATATAACTTTTACTATATACTGTACCTTTACAGTGAAGATAGCTTTGTTTTCCTAATAAGGGTTCCAAAAATCCCCAGTATAAAAACTAGTGTTAGATGATAAAACTCTGGTACTAGGGGGAGCTTACTGTTTTATTGTCGATTTCTACAGATCAACCATATACAACAAGTTCCTATTTCCTCCCTCTCAGATCACTATGAAGATATATTAATTGTCATTTCTGCTAACGTTTCAGAATAACCTGTCATGTGTACATGAGGAGTAGCACTATTTGTGGCCATATGATGTGATATATGACATTTTTCACCGGATTTTCCCTATGCAGGTTCCATCTCTAATTCTCAGTTACCCTTGAGCTGATGGATGGGTGCTAGTTGCTATGATCTCTATTGATTATATACATTGAAATGCATCATATCTCCTTCTCTGTCTCGCTGTAGCACACCTTCATTTCTAACGGAATCATGGAAGACATTATACAGCAGTGCTGAGCAGTGTAGATTTGAATCTTGTAGCTTTTTGAGGTAGTCGGGGCAGTTTACGTCGATCATGGGTCCTGAGCTAAATGAGTATTGTAGTTGGAACCAGTTTAAAGGTTTAAATGATCAGATGCTTACTACAGAGATATGGTTTACATGTGAGAAAGAAAACACTGGTGCCCAGATCGTTAAATCTAATCTGTTCACATTGATTATGAAAGTGCAGGACTTCTTCATAGTATAAAAACTGCTGTTTTTATTGAATTCAAGTTAGACTAGAATCACAGTAAGGCTTCTTTCACACTGGTGTTGTGATTTCCATTTTCCAACTCTTTATGAGAGTAGGAAAATGGAAGCTACTGGGAAAACAGATCGGTCTCCGAACAGATGGCGGGAAATGGACCCGAATGACTACAGTGGAGTACATTTAGTTTACATCTGGCTATCCCCCATTTTCCAGGACAAAATAGCATGGCATGCTGCGCTACTTCGTATGCAGTTTTTAAATGAAATTGGCAATGGAGGCTCCAAATGGACTCTTGAACAGTGATGGAAAGGAAGCCTAAAAGATCAATGTAGCAGCAGCCTACACGTTTCAGTTATGTCCTTGCTCATTGCTCTTCTGCATGTTGTACAGTATCTCAAGGCTATCTGAAAGCAAGACAGACCAATCAATATAATAAAGCAATTAGACATGCAAATTCACAAAACAAATGAGCCATAGAAATAAAAAACACATAGGAGCAACTACAGTTTATCATAAACGCAAGTTGGACATATGAGTAAATAGGTATATAACACCGTAATGGTATAACTGAGCACATAAAAAATACAATACCAGAACCAACATTACTACATAGATATGACACCAGAACCAAGCTCCCTGAATAGATATCCTGCCACGTTTGTGTATGTAAATAATCTTTTTTATTGAGCCATATCCAATGCCCCCCATCTAAAGTAATACTATAAATGGTTTCTCCTAAATGCCCAATGAAATATATGGCCCATGCTATATAAAATGCATGTATGATGTTTCATATAAAATGCACTCAAAAGCATAGTATTTTAACCCTTTCCAGTCCACTGTCTGACGTCTAAAGACATTTTGATTGAAGGCTGCACAGTTTCTGATGTCGAAAGATGTCCGGCAGGGTATTCTTTTGGTATATTGGTGGCCGCTCTGTTGTTGAGGGCCTCTCCAGCATGTCCAATACCACAGTACTGGCTCTAGCTAGTAGGTGGTGCCATTGTATAATGGCAGAAAGAGAAAACTCCCTAGGAAACCCTGAATCCAAAATAGGATTGCAAAGGGTTAAAGGGATTATCCCACTTCCAGCTGTTTTGCTGCAGGAAGCAGGTAGTTCCGTACATTATGCAATGGCCCACATTGATGCTGCAACATCCCATTTAAGTGAATGGGATTTAGGGGAAACTGTTTATGGAATTTCTTTATGGGAGGCACTTTGGGGGTCACTATATATTGCTCAATGTAAAACCATTATTTGCATAAAGTGTGAGAAGATAAAGCTGACTTCTAGCTGTCTGCGGCATCCTCTGCCACTTTGTTTTTTTGGCTGCCCGAGACATTTATGTATATTTTCTGTAAGAAATCTATGCCAGATCGTACCTGGTGTACATTTCTGTGGAGGCACATGTAGGTACCAAGATGCAACTAATGTATGAAGAGGTGTTCACATCTTCATATTTTAGTCCCATTGTGCACTGGCGTGGATCGCATTAAAATTGGCATTTGATGTGCTGGTCTTGATAAATCCCTCCATTGTGTTAAACAGTGGCCTTGCGATTTACAAAATACACAGGCTGCTGTGTCTACGGTTGTAAAGAAAGAGAAAATGCGGCTAGCAGACTTGAGTTTGTGGTGCATATGGGAGAATTGTGATAATACTAAGCTACCTCCATTCTTGCTCTATTGGAATATGCTTACACTCTCAGCTTGTAGGTAGCTAGGAAGACAAGACTTGATGCTAAGTGTGGATCTACTCTCCTGGGGTTTCAGCTTGACAGGTGTTTTTTTTGGTTTAACTATTTTTTAGATACTGTTCTCTGCCTTCTTTATAGGCAATTACCTTATTAATTGGCACATTATTTCAGCTCCAAGCTGCTATAGAAGCAGGTAATTCTGTTTCTTAGCTTCCAGTCTGTACAGAACCTCTGTTTTTTTCTGCTGAGCATGTCACACCATTAAATAGTTTAATGAAATGAAAAGACATGTAGACAACTCTTAAAAATGACTCTGCATTTCTACAGAAACAAAGAACAATAATTTCACAAAGAAATGCAAAATGATTTCATATATTAATATTCCAGTATGAGAAAAGTAAAAGGGTTTAACCCCTTTCTTGAGGATGGATGTCCATTTATGCCCTCATTGCAGTTTTTTAACGGCAATAGGAAACAATGTTGCATCTAGTGGATGGCATCGGGATCTGCGTCCATGCCATCAGCCATGGGCATAACTATAGGGGATGCGGAGTATGCCGTTGCACCCGGGCCAACAAGCCTTAGAGGCCCCTAAGACGTCTCTTCTCCATATAGAGAGCCCAGTACTATGAATAAAGCATTATAGTTGGGGGCCCTGTTACAGGTTTTGCATTGGGACTCAGGAGCTTCAAGGTACACTTCTGCCATCAGCAGTGGATGGCAGCTGTAATATACTGCTGGCATTCTGCTCCAAAGACTGGATTCGGAGTTCTCTTTATCCTGGTCATTTAAACACTTGGATGCTGAGGTCAGTAGTAGCGGCGCCATATACATTTGACAGTAGAAGGGGGCTAACTGAGCCCATTGTCATCCCCTGTCACAATGTTGGGATGCATATGGGTTTCCATGGCCGCCAGGGACCTAACAAAGCAGCCCCAGTTCTGCTGCAGCCATATGACTATTAGGCCATGCCTAATAGTTTGCTTGAATGCTAGTAAATGAGTTGAGTGTCTCTTTAGGCTGGGTGTTTTGGATTTTGAATATATATTTAGGAAGATATGATAAGGAAAGTGCTGCCGGCTGGGTTGGATGCCGTGGCTGAAAGCTATGGCATGATGGGAATTAGACATGGAGGTGTAGAGAAAAAGCCAGAACTAGTATTACTCTACACTTCTTGTCTGCTGGCAGCGATGGTGCCCTGACATAGGGACATGTGACCACTATACTTAATCACAGGCTAAAGCGATTGGCTACATCGGCCACATGGTCCTATTATAGAACGTCACTGCCGTAGCAAGAAGTAGAGAGCAGCGGGACACTGGGCACTATAGCAACAGGTGATGCGTGGGACCGGTCTCGCTCGCACTGGTCAGCTTCTGCTTGCGGGAGCCCGCAGCGGAATCTGGCCCTGACCGCAGCCGTCGTCCGAGCGTACCTGTCTCTTGTCATCCTTATCTATAGTGCGGATGGCTGCGGCGAGCACAGTACAGATTTTTTTTTTAATGTTTTTTTCCTGCGAGAAGTTTGCAAGCTCGCTATAACATCATGTATTTTTGTTAGCCATTAAAAGGTATCATATCTACAGGATTACTTGGTTTCTCTTTCTGGGAACAATCACATTTGAGTCTACTGGCTAACAGGGTACCAAACCTTTGTTTTCATTCTCGCCAGGCGAAGACTTGGGTACCCATGACCTATCCGCAATATCAATTGCAGATGGGCCAGGAGTTTGACGGCTTCCATTGACAGTCGTGGATTCCGCAATGCAAATCTGGTCGTGTGAGACCGGCAGCAAGCTGAGCACTTTTCAGGTTATTTTCTCTGGATAACCCCTTTAAGCGCTTCTTGCATAGTGATTATATATTGAACTCAGCAATGACATGCAATCCGCTAATAGTGGTGACTGCTGGTAGCCAGACATTTATTTTGCTTGGTTTGTGCAGAGGATTTGGAGTTCCGTATCAGAATAAGAGAGCTCTAATCACTATAAAGATATATTAGGAAATTTATCAGCACAGAATTTTGAACCTATTTAGGTAAAAATACGCTGTTCAAGGGTGGACATTGATGATGCTTATATCTGTTTTTAGTTTATAATAGGAAGTCTTAGGAATTTTAGGCAATATTTTGTTGAAATACCGATATTGTAACTGAAAAAGTAGCTCTCCAAGTTGAACAAAAGGCTGTTCTTAGTAGAAAACCAACGGGAATAACAACTGCAATGCATAAAGCATTCAGCAGTAGATACCTTATTCTCAAGGGAACTATTTCATATTTTCTTCCCTTTATTATATGTCATGCAAGTTAGATTGGAAATAGTGTATATATATAAAATCTCACAAATGTTTTCAGGTATCAGTGTGTTAAAATAGCTATTGTAATTTGTTTTAGATCTTCTAAGGGTATACCAGGCTTATATTGTACCATAGTAGCATAGGATGTTAGGCTGAAAAGAGACATATGTCCATCTAGTTCAGCCTATTACCCCCTTATGTTGATCCAGAAGAAGGCAAAAAAAAAATTTCCCCATTTAAGGGAGCAAATTCCTTACGGACTCCAAATCTGGAAATCAAAATAGTCCCTGGATCAACAACCGCTCTGAAGTAATCCGTGACAACCTGTAAAATTGTAATGCTCAAGAAAGACGTCCAGGCCCCTTTTAAACCCTTTTATCAAATTCATCATCACCACGTCCTGAGGCAGAGTGTTCCATAGTCTCACTACTCTTACAGTAAAGAACCTCCTGTCAGTGTAGAAAGCTTCTTTCCTCTAAACATAGAGCCCCCTTGTTACTGTCACAGTCAAAGGTATAAATAGATGATGGGAGAGATCTTTGTATTGACTTTTTTTCTAAACTAAATAACATATCAAGGAAAGCATATATTAGCAGACGTCGTTTTTTTCTCACAATTTAATTCACAAGGCAAAACATTCTGTTACAAAACTGTTTCAATCCATGATTTCATCATAAATTGTCCATCCTGGTGTTTATTCCGAGTGGCACACTTTCACACCCATATATATACCCTCCATACCCTCAACGTACCCCTCCCCCAAACTTCTAGACTCTTAATACCCATTTATAACAGAAATAAAATATATAACTAATTAAACTAACTCGCAGTGCGTTTCCTTCGCGTTCACCTCTCTACCACATTATGTCATGAAATCTTTAAAATTCCCAGTTGGTTCATATCGTGCTGTCTATAGTACCATGTTGTGTTAACAAAACGGTACATGCATTCCGTGATTTCAGCAGGGTCAAGAAATCTCTCCACAAATTCTCTCCATTTCTTAAAGAATTTTGGGGCTTGTGTTTCCGCGCATCTCTCTATCTCTGTTCTCTCTCATTTTAACAGATGCTTTAACTGTTGTATAATATCCTTAATCCCGGGGGTTTGGTTAATAGCCAGTTACTTAAAATGCACCTTTTAGGGGGGGTTCACACAGGGCGGATTTGCCGCGGTTTTGCCGCAGCAGATCCACCTGCGGCCGCTAATCTCGGGATTAGCCAGCCATGTGGATGAGATTTCTCAGAAATCTCGTTCACATGGGACGGCTAATCTGCTGCGGTAAATACGGTTTCACAAGATGCAGCATGTCTATTTACCTTTCCTTTTTTGTTTATTTACGTCGCGGCCGCGCTCTCCTCTATGGGAGCGCTGGCCGCAACAGAAAAGCATGCGGCCGAGCCGCGAGATTTCCGACGGGAATCCACCCTGTGTGAACCCAGCCTTACTGAGTAACAGGGTGGTGTGTGTCATTTTGGCTCTCCTTGTCTGGTCAGGTAACTGATGTAGTAGGAAAATTTGTGGTGTCATTTATAGAGTCTGTCCCCCCAAATCTTATATCAGTTTTTGGACCCCCATCCAGTATTTTTTGATCATAGGACACGCCCAGATGCCATATAGCAGGGGTGTCAAACTCATTTTCACCAAGGGCCACATCAGCCTTATGGCTACCTCCAAAGGGCCGATTTTAATTGTAAGACAGTAAAGTAAAAGTGAATCCCACAGTGGCCCGATTGGTAATAAGGTCCTCCATAGTGGCCAGTGACGCACACCATTCTGCGCATACACACGCACACCATTCTGCGCATACACACGCACACCATTCTGCGCATACACACGCACACCATTCTGCGCATACACACGCACAGACGCACACCATTCTGCGCATACAGAGGCACAGTATTCTGCGCATACAGAGGCACAGTATTCTGCGCATACAGAGGCACAGTATTCTGCGCATACAGAGGCACACTATTCTGCGCAGATGCACACCATTCTGCGCATACACATGCACACCATTCTGTGCAGATGCACACCATTCTGCGCATACACATGCACACCATTCTGCGCATACAGACGCGCAGACGCACACCATTCTGCGCAGACACACGCACACCATTCTGCGCAGACACACGCACACCATTCTGCGCAGACACACGCACACCATTCTGCGCATAGACGCACACCATTCTGCGCATAGACGCACACCATGCTGCGCAGACGCACGCACACCATGCTGCGCAGACGCACGCACACCATGCTGCGCAGACGCACGCACACCATGCTGCGCAGACGCACGCACACCATGCTGCGCAGACGCACGCACAGACGCACACCATTCTGCGCATACAGACGCAGACCATTCTGCGCATTCACACGCACAGGCGCACACCATTCTGCGCATACACACGCACACCATTCTGCGCATACACACGCACACCATTCTGCGCATACACACGCACACCATTCTGCGCATACACACGCACACCATTCTGCGCAGATGCACACCATTCTGCGCATACACATGCACACCATTCTGCGCATACATACGCACACCATTCTGCGCATACACACGCACACCATTCTGCGCATACACACGCACACCATTCTGCGCATACACACGCACACCATTCTGCGCATACACACGCACACCATTCTGCGCATACAGACGCACACACACCATTCTAAACATATACGCACACTATTAGACATATATACATACAGACACACACATATATATATATATACACATATGCACACAAGGACACTTCTGCATTTTGATACACATATTTATACTTACCTGCATCCAATATGGTCCCACTGGCAGGTATACCAGCTGCTCTCAGTCCTTCTTGGGCCAGTGAGAGGAGGTCAGCGTTGACCAGGCTCTCACCCTGCAGCTGCTCTTCCTCAGCGTCGCTCTCCTGCTGCAGAGATCATGCTCTCTGCACTCTTCTTCCCTCCTCCGAGGCCGTTGTCAGTGTGCTATCGGCACTCCTCTATTACTGTCTGCACTAGACAAAACAAGCTGAGTGAAGATCGCCTACTGACTTCAGCACGGAGGTGAGGGAACTTACTGCATATCCGGCGGGCCACAGAAAATGAGGCAGCGGGCCGGATTCGGCCCGCGGGCCTTGTGTTTGACACCTGTGCCATATAGGAAGTCAGCGTTTGGTTGAGAGTATCTAGGGCAAGCTTGTAGCCTAGCTGGTCCAGTAGGATTCTGAGGCTTGTTGAACCCTTAGATCGCCCCATGGATTAATTTAAAATATGTTTCCCGCCATCATTAGTTTGATATCGCCTGTCTTACAGAGTTCCATAACTCCACTTTTGATAACCTGTCTCGGTATTGTAGTTCGCCCATTCCATTTATTACTTTAGTGGCCCATCTTTAAATGCATTCAAGCTCTGATATGTCCTTCTTGAGTACGAGTCCCAAAAACTGTATGAGCCTCGTGTGGCGCAGAGTGTAAGCTCTTGCCTACGACCTGAAGACTGCAAGTTCGATCCCCGGATGATTCAAGTAGCCGGCTAAAGGTTGACTCAGCCTTCCATCCTTCCGAGGTTGGTAAAATGAAATCCCAGCTTGGTGAGGGGTGATAACTTTAAGTAATTACCTGAAAGCGCTGCGTAATAAGTTGGCGCTATACAAATACCAAGATTTATCTAACTGTACACAATATTACATGTATGGTCTGATCCGTGACTTGTAAAGAGGAAGAAAAATGTTCTTGTCATGTGCCCCTATATCCCCTTTCATGCATCCCATGATCCTTTTTGCCTTGGCAGCAGCTTCCATACACTGGTAGTCCAATTACGTTTGCAGTTAACTAAAATCCCTAGGTTATTTTCCATTTCAGTTTTGCCCAGTGGTTTCCCATTTAGTGTGTAAATGTGACATGTATTTCCTCTGCCCATGTACATAACCTTACATTTATCAGTGTTAAACCTAATTTGTCACTTTTCTGCCCCCAACTTAGCCAGATCCATTTGTAACCACATTCTGTTCTCTTTTGTGTTAATAGCTTTACATAGTTTTGCCCTAGTCTACTATCAAGGCTATCGGTCTTACTCCTCCATTTTTTATTTTCTGCATTTGAGAGAGATGTAGGCAGGGTGATTGTGCTTTTTGACAGTCAGGGAGACCACAAAATAGAGAGTTACCACCTAACTATGTAGACTAGAAAATAGATGCCACTACAGATAGGTTATAGGTTCAATAGGGAACTTTTAGCCTGATTACTTGTCTATTGGAAGGACTATATGGTATTTGCACTCTTCGCAGCTATTGTAAATGATGGAGTGCATTCCCTTATCTTCTCTGCCTAGGCCGCGACTAGGGGATTTGCTGGTAGCTGCACCTGCTTCAGCAATAAAGGCTATGATGAAAAACCTGCTCTAATATCCAAACCTTAATATTTTTCCTTATCGGGATTTTGTGTGGTGTTTCTCTTTAATTTAACACTGGTCCCTTTAATTTGACACTGGCTGCAACACCTTTGCAGACTAGTCTTCTAGTTTTCAGACGAAAACTTCTGTTGAACAAGATCCAATGATACTGTGTAGGTTAGGCATTTACTGTCTCCTTCATGGTCATAGGTTCTCATCATAGGTTCCTTGGTTCCTGATAAACCACAATTGCTGCAGAGAAATGCATCAAACTATGAACCTGAGCTCCTGTGAACTACGAACCTTAGCTTTCGTGTTAAACAACAAGCACAATTTTCTCTCCTCTGGTATCAGAGAACAGAACTGTGCATCAGAGGCTGGATCATATACTAACTCAAGGCATGGTGGGGATTTTCCCATATACCTATCACTTTTAGAAATTCAGATCTAGGAAATAAATTTTTTGAGTACCCCAGGAAGTTTCAGCTTCCCATGTGGTCTAAACGTCTTCCAACTGACCATTGACTTTGGACGTCTTGGTTTTTCACTTGGCTTCACCACATGGAAGAGATCCATTCCTATGGGGATCTGATTTTGTTTGTTGTCTGAGTGTGTACACGTGTTTGTCTGTCCATGACTGATCATGCCCTGTCTGTATCAAGTGACAAGGCGTGTACAGTTCTATGTATGTGCCCTGATCTTTTAAACTTTTAAAATAAAATTTAGTTTTATTATTTTCTATGTCTATTTTGGGAAGGGCTTTGCATAGTTTTGTACTATCTGCAAACATTTATGTTTTTCTTTGCAATCCTTATACCAGGTCATTAATAAATATATTAAGAAAGAATAGGGCCGAATACTGACCCCTGTGGTACCCAGCAAGTAGCAGTGACCCAATCAGAGTATGTATCATTAATAGCCACCCTTCATCTACTTTCTATCATCAAGACAGTTGTTTACCCATTTACTCACATTCTCACCCACACCAAGCATTCTCATTTTATATACCAACCTTTATGTGGCACAGTATCAAATGTTTTGGAAAAGTCCATTTTTACAAGATGCAATGACTTTCCCCGGTCCAGTCTAGAACTTACCTTCTCATAGAAGCTAATGAGATTGGTTTGACAGGAGCAACTCCTCATAAACCCATGCTGTTATGGACAGGAAAAGGGAGTAGGTTCAGCGTAGGGTAAAAAATGTTTCTCTTTATTGAAAAATCCAGACAGACATAGAAGAACAAGAAGCATGTGACATCTTGCATGTTTCAGGCAAGCATGCTGTCCTTAATCATAGAGGACCTGGTTTCTAGGTTGCATGCTGTTATGACATTATAAAGCTATTTTCCTTGCGGTCCTCGAGGTTAGCGTCTCTCAGAAACCTTTCAAACATTTTACCCACAATAGAAGTAAGACTTGCCGGACTGTAGTTTTCAGGTTCACTTATCAACCCCTTAATGAATATTGACAGCACATTGGCAATGTGCCAATCCAGTGGAACAGATACCATCAATAGAGAGTCCTTAAATATAAGAAATAATGGTTTGTCTATTATAATCTTTTCAAGGCAGGTCTGCACCTTTTTCTGTATCAAACTGGTGACATTTAGTGGAGAGTTTACATCTCATGTGACATTTCATTTTTACTCTGTGAATACACTAGAGAAAAAAACTATTTAATAGATTTGCTCTCTCCTCCTCATCATCTACAATTGTTCCTACATTTATTAAAGAGTGAGTACTTTAAGGTTTAATCTTTTTACTATTTACATCTTTATTGAGCCAAATTAGTTTACTCCAATACCTAATTAATTTATTTCTGTAAGTTTTGAACGGCTCACAGTTAGTATTTAAGATGTTTTTTTTTTAAACTTTTCCCATTTATTGTCTTTACTCTTATTTCCTCCCAGACATTTCCTTCCTAAAGTTTAATATTTTTATAGCTCCCCGATAAAACTTCCTTTTGAAAGATAAGTGGAAATTTATTATATTATGGTCACTGTTTCCCAAGTGTTCCTCAACTTGCACCCCTGTTATTGTGTCAGGTCTGTTGGTTAATATAAAGTCCAAAATAGCTGTTTTCTTAGTTGGGTCCTGAACAAGTTAGGTGAGGTCATTATCTTTAGTTATTGAGAGAAAGTTGTTACCTTTTATGGCATCCGCCGGTTTCAGCTTACCAGTTTATATCCGGATTGTTAAAGCCTCCAGTAATAATTTCCTCTTTGTGATTTACTGATTCATCTATTTGCTTCAGTAACAGATCTTCAATAGGTACTGGATATTAATTTTTAAGATGGATTGGTTACATAATAACTTGTATGCAATGTATATGTATATGCTTGTTCATGTACAGCAAAGATAGGTCTTTTCATGGTGTTTCTCAAACTTTGCTTTGAATCAACACTCTGTATTATATGAATAAGAGGGCTAGCTTCCATATTTGCAGTACTTAAAGAGAAAGCAGAGAAAAGAAAAAAAATGAAGAGTAAAAGAGAACTCTCAGGTATCCTCTCAATAAGAATGGGAAGCAGGGGGTTGTTGTACTCTTCCTCCAGTACTGGGCTATCAATATATCCTGCTTCACAGATGGGAAGTTAGGCTTGGTTCCAATGGCATCCTTTTTTAAAAATATTTGTTAATAGATATAGTAGATCAATTTAAAGAATAGTAAAAAATCCTTCTGAAAAATAACGTGAAACAAAAATTAAGTAAAGATGTTCAGCTAGATTTATAATAATTCCTTAGGTAAATCACATGGAGTGCTAAAGGAGGTGAAGCAACCCTGTTGGCGGTATATACAGACTAGATATTGTCACTGGTGTCCCAAGTGGGGTCTGGGTGAGGATCTATATCCAGAGATTCTTATGGAGGTTCTGCCAACCACAGTTGTACGGACAGGGCATGAAAATGGTAGAGAAACAAAGATAGAACTGCTGGATTATAGTGCAACCCTACCCTCCTAAAAATAAAAAAAACTTGGGTAGAAGGAATTTTTGGGGGGAGTGAAATTAAAAGCTAGCCAAAAATATGTTTCGAGGACAAAGCCTCTTCCTCAGTTTAGCTGGGTTAAAGCACAACCATAGTTGTAAGATAGTTTCTTGGTTTTGCCTAGGGACTCAACTGGGAAGAAAACCATAACTGCTGATCTTTCCCAACATGACGTCACAAAATCTGCTATTTACAAAGGATTTCTCTCCTGAGGATTGTATGGTTATTTTCACAATGTGACCATTCTGTGTCCCCTTAAAATGTACCACACCGGGCCTCGTGTTGCCTTAGGTGTCTTCTTTCCTGTTGTTTCCTTTTATAATTGTGTATTATCCACTTTTATACATTGTGTGTGTGTATTCGCCCTTTTAGGGAACAAGTATTACGTCCGAGTTGGACGTAACAGCTGCGCTCAGCATACACAGAGCTCTTACCAGTGTCTGCAGATCCATCTTGTACAATGGCCTTTAAAACACTGATAACAACAGACATTTCACTTAATCTTAGCCAAAAGGCTAAAATGGATTGTAACAGATTTGTCATATCTGCAATGAATCTTGTAAAAAAAAAAACAGAAAGGATGATATCAGAGAAAAGAACATTTTTTATTAGGGAGGTTTGAAGGACTGTAATAAATATGTTCCATCTCTGAAATCGTGAGTCCTTTACAGCACGCCCGGAATGTCTTGTAATCAACTCTTAAAAAAAAAAAATAGGAGGCCGCATTGTTTTAAGCGCACCTTCCAAATATAAGTAAGCAATGTAAAACTTTGCAGGTCATTCCATTATGAATGAGAAGGTAATAACGTTGAAATATTCTCCCCCTTCAAACATTGATATACGCCGGGCATAATCTGAATTTATTCAGCTATAATTTCTCGTGTTCTTTTTTGTTATCATGTTATGGGCATTTCTTTTCGTTAGTTTACAAGTAGGAACTTTTTTTTTAACAAAAGAACCCTTAAATGACTTTGATAGGTTTGTTTTTATTTCTTCCTAGCATTTTGGTAGTTAGGTGTAATCTCCAGGGTTCTATTACTTGCCTCTTGATATTCACCACGCAAAGGACTGTGCCAGGTGATTGATGGGACGTAAGCTCTGTACTGTATCTCCTCGACAACACAGTGCTGAGTAAAATATTTTGTCTGCATTCCTTGTGTAAATGGATAGACTCCTGTAAAATTACCTGAGTTATTGGACCTTTTACTGCTGTCACTGCAACTTGGTGACTTTTTGGCTCGGCATCTACTTTTAGTGTGTGTTTTCTCTATGGTCCTTTTTCTATTTTTCATTTAAACCTTGGACAAGCATTGAATTGCTAAGTACTTTAAGAGCAATAAAGAGGCACAATAAAAGGAGAAGATATGATGTTAAGTGTTTAAGGGTTATTTATTCTTCTAGCTAAATATGAATTACTAGTAAGCAAGTCATTGCACATATGTAAAGGGTAGTGATTAGTCGTTGACTTTTACAATAGTTATAATCAAGTAAACCAACCAGGTGTGCATATGGTTTAACCTTTACATGATGATACATTTTTTTAAAAATAATTATTCATAATTACTATACATTGCAAATATGAGTAATACTTCTAATTAGTACATTTTACACTAATTGTTCCTTACATCTCTTTTTAGATGATGCTAGTTTATACTTTGCATACAAAGCTAGCAGAGCTGATTTAGTGTAATTTTTAGTTGGATAAAATATTGAAGATGTTTTCCATTACAGCGCCGCTCTAGTCTATGGGCTATGTTTGGTATTGCAGGCTATCTTTATTTAACTGAGTAGGGCAGAACCTGTAGATTAGAAGGGATACTATTTCTTAAAATAAATAGACCCTTTTCTTTAGTCCTATACAGCATCTCTAATGTGTCATGAAAATTCTAGTTAAGATAATGTCACAGATTTACATTCAGTTGTTTGTAAAAGCAGATGAATTGTTCAGTTCAAAATAAAATCAGCTCTGCTGCATATGACAAATTACTCTTCTTCGTCTGTACACCACTAAATATCTCAATGTACATTTGCATCAAAAGCATAAAAGTTTTCTTTTTTACAGAGTTGTAAATAAAAAAACGAAAACCTGAATAGTTACTGGGGGCAATTGCTCCACGTTACATCCAACCCAGATGTTTTAATTGCGTCCAAAAGGATGAATGTATACCCAGAATATAATCACAGATGACACAAAATTATAAAAAGGACACAATGAGGATGGCTAGGAAAATAAGCTTGGATCCTCAGATAAGAGAAAATCCTACCTGCCATCAGAGCATTCGCCCTGATCAGGGCGGCCCCACGTCAGGAACCTGAGGGTGACCCTTACTTTCCCTACATGGTGACAGGTAACAGTGGCAAAGTATAGATTACACTCCAAAGATGTAAACTACTAAAGCACAGGGAGGCAGAAGAACAAACACCCTAGATAAATACGTAACAGCCAGCAGGCTCATTTTAACTGAGGCTCCGGACAGGACTAGGAGCCACTGACATGACCAGGAAACACCTTCAAACAGAGATTATAATCGGCATCCTCTATGAGGAGGGGCCAGAATAAATGTGCATAAATTTAGGTTGATTGGGCAGGATGCCAACCTCAGGTAACCAATTAGTCCATAAACCAGCATAGAAGTGTTTCTGTTGGCATCCAACTCTGAAATGACAATGATCATGCACAGGCGTGAGGCTCACCTGACGCAGGGCTGATGGCATGATGTCACACTGATCCTGCTGCTCAGTCATGGCTGGTAATCCATTACAATCCACTTTTTTCTTGCACCAGTTAAGATATAATCTCAACAAGTTCGCTTGGAACTTTCTTATGAAGGACAATCTTTACTGTTGTCAAGAAAGTTCCCTTGAGATATCCTGAGACAGGCTGCATAGACCTTACCATTGTGATAATCTACTTTATCCAGTTTATGTGGAAGTTTGGCTCAGACATGTTAGCGCACAAAACAGCATCCAGATAATCGTGTCCAGCGACCCAGTGAGCTGTCCATTTTCCTTCTTTGTTGTTCAGAATAGTATATCTCTTTCTGACACGGTTGCAGGTAGCCCACACTCTGTATTCATTGCAAAAATAGATAACTTTGTTTCCTATTGTACATCTGTTGTTTGTTGGTACCATAAGCATCCAGATGTTTTATGTTTTTTTCCACTTATTTAAATCATATCCTGCCATGTAATAAGAAATATTTAAGTAGAGGGGGTGGGGGTGTTATACAATCAAGCTAACTAGAGTGGTTTATATGCCGGATGTTTGTGAAGGGGGATTTTTTAAATTATTCTTTTGTTTTTAAAGATGATATTTGAAAGTTAATGTACTGGAATCTGTGGCACTTAAGAGATCTGTTACTAACATTAGTCATTGCTGTTTTTGCACATAAAACATTCCTATCCAACATTTAGGGAGTATTTCAATCATTATTGTCATATCATTCAAACTCATTCAAACATGTCTGAACGTCACATAAGTCAGGGTGCTGGAGATGGGATTCCTACCAATGTCTTAAGCAATTTCTGAATTGTCCCAATATGCACGCTCCTCTATCCACTGAAGTTAATGAGCGTGAAGTAAATACCCAGTTGCAAGCAGTTGTATTTAAAGCATGCCTAAATTTTCAGATGCTTTTTCAGAATACGCTGCACTGTATGTGTACCTGAGAAATAACATTTTTGGCCATTATATGATTTGCATCCTGTATTTTTCTCCATTTCACCCTCTGCAGGTTGTACATATGATTCTCAGAACATGTGGAAGACTGCAGCTGTGCTGTATTCTATAGGTTGGGGTGGAGATAACTGCAAATGCTGCTCTTTAACACACAGAGACATATCATCATGTAGGAGAATAGTACGGAGTGGTGTAGATGTGAATAAGTAGCAACAAATTGCCAAGGAGAGTAAAACTAACCGTAAACTGTTGTTTAATTATATAAACCGTAAAAAGAATAATACTGAAAATATTGGCCCTTTTATAATAAAGGAAAAATTGTAGAGCGTAATGAGGAGAAAGCAAATCTATTAAATAGTTTTTCTCCAATTTTATTCACAAAGGAAAATGAAATGTCACATGAGATGCAGAGTAATAAAGTAAACTCTCCACTAAATATCATCAGTTTAACTCAGGAAAAAGTGAAGTGCTGCCTTAAAAAATTAAAATAAACAAATTGCCAGGTCCTGATGTTATAAACCCAGGTTGCAAGGGAATTGAGTAACTCAATAGACAAACCATTGTTTTTTTTATTTAAGGACTTTTTAGTGACTCTGTCTGTTCCACCGAATTGGTGCACAATAGAGATGAGCGAACGTACTCGTAATGAGTACTTACGCACCCGAGTACCGCCATTTTCGAGTACTTCAGTACTCGCGCGTAAAGATTCGGGGGGCGCCGGGGGGCGGGGAGAGGCGCGGCGGTGCGGGGGGTAGCAGCGGGGAACAGGGGGGAGCCCTCTCTCTCTCCCTCTCCCCCCCACTCCCCGCTGCAACCCCCCGCGCCGCCACGGCGCCCCCCGAATTTTTTCGCCCGAGTACGGAAGTACTCGAAAATCGCGGTATTCGGGCGAAAAAGGGGCGGGGCCGAGCACGTTCGCTCATCTCTAGTGCACAACCAATGTGGTGTCAGTATTCAAAAAGGGGTCAAATAGAGCAGTGTTCCCCAACTCCAGTCCTCAGGGACCGCCAACAGGCCATGTTTTCAGAATTTCCTCAGTGTTGCACAGGTGATGTAATTATTGTCGGTGCCTCAGACATTGCCACAGGTGTTCTTACCATGGGATATCCTAAAAACATGACCTGTTGATGGTCCTTGAGGACTGGAGTTGGGGACCCCTGAAATAGAGAACCTGGAAACTACAGGCTGGTAAGTCTTCTTTCTATTGCAGGTAAAATGTTTGAAAGGTTTTGAGAGATGCTATCCTGGAGTACCTCAAGGAAAATGGCTGTATAGCTCTATTTCAGCATGGGTTAATGAGGGGTCACTCCTGTCAAATCAATCTAATCAACTTCTATGAAGACTTAAGTTCTAGAGTGGACCAGGGAGCGTTATTCAATCTTGTATACCTGGACTTCTCCAAAGTGTTTGATGCTGTGTCGCAAAAAAAGGTCGTTATATAAAATGGGAGTATTTTGTCTGGGCGAGAATAGTGGTTAATAATGGCACATACTTTGACTGGGTCACCATTACTAGTGGGGTACTGCAGGGGTCGGTATTGGGCCATATTCTTTTCAATATATTTATTAATGACCTAGTAGAAGGGTTGTACTATAAAATATCAATATATGCAGATTAATTATACAAAACCATGTAAAGATATTAACACAAGTGAGGACAGAATACTGTTGCAAATCAGCTGCTGCCAAGGCAAATGGGATGTTAGAGCAATCTGCTGGGATCTGTTGTTCTACAGGGTTTTCCAGCAGCTCAGCTCCACATGTGTGGTTGATTGGGCTGGATGGGTATGGATTTTTCCAGCCAGACAATCCCCCAGGTCTGCTGCTCATATATATCAGTTCCTCTGCTGTGGCTGGTGGTCTGTCCTCTGTTTATTGAGTATGTTCATTATACACAGTAGTATGTTCAGTGTGAGAAGTGTTCTGTTCCTGTGTGTCTCTGCAGCTTTCAGTGTGAACTGTGTTATGTTTTCTGCATGTCTGTATTGCCAGACATGCGATTTGAGTGGACATGTTCAGTATGTGTTTTGATCAGTGTCTTGTTACTGCGTATCTGTGCAGGTTTCCGTACGTGTGGTGTAAACAATGTTTTGCTGTAGATCCTTTATCTTGTAGGATGAAGTAGGTCCCTTGGTTCCAGTGCAGGCTCTTCCTTGTCAGGATGATTCCCTCACATGCAGGCAGGTTTTCTGGGGTTAGTTGTCACGTTAGAGTAGGGACCCGCGAGACAACGAAAACTTAGTGTGGGCTCGCGGACTAAAGTATCTTGGCCAAAATACGAACAAATACCTCGTACATCCTATAGTTATTCTATTTGGCTATGTGTGCAAGTATGCATGTGAGTGTTTTGTGCACTTGGAAATCTTTGGTTTATGCCAGTCTGCAAGTATGTAGTCCGTCTCTATGCCCTGCAGTTCTGTCTAAGTTATCCCGAGTTCATCTGTTGACTACTATTAAAGTCAGTCCGTGGAGTTTGTGTTGCTATTTCTGTGTTGTGTCTGATTCCACCTGTCGGCGAGTGTGAAGTCTGGTGTAATGATATAGTGTGGGTTTTGATCCTCTTGTAGTAACCTGAGTGGACAGATTGCATGGTCAGTAAAGCGAGAGGTTGGTAACGGATAGGTATCTGTTGCAGTACAGAAGAGCAGGCAGGTAGCACAGTTAGGGGAAGCTGGATGTCTGTAACAGGCAGGTATCTGTTGAAGTACAGTAGAGAGGGCAGGTAGCATAGTCAGGGAAGCCAGAAGTCCGTATACAGTAGTAGCAGTTTGGTTCAGAGGAGCAGGCTAGTGGTGGAGCTTGACTATAAACTTGGAGCTGAATAACCACACGATGAGAAAGGTACAAGGCCAGGCTTAAATAGTGTGCCTAATCAAGGGAATGGGGCAGAGCAAGACAGGGAAACAGGAGCTGGATTGCCTTCCTCTGGATCAACATGGGGTGGGGGAAGTAATAGGCTGACCTGGATGGACATATGCTTTAAATATAGGCTACTAAATAACTCATTATTAGCTTCAGATCTCTGTCTTTCCCTCCTCCTATCCCCTCTCCTCTACTCTCCTAGACTTCAGTGAGCATGCTGACTCATCCCCCTCCTCCATTTCCTGTTCTGCCATCCTGCTGTCTTCCATAATAGACTTAACAGCAGGTAGTGAACAGCAAGTTAGGAGGAACGGATGCCCTTAATGACAGTATTTTAGAGTGATTTTTCAGCATAAAAACATAATTTTAGCTACATAGAGTAAACGGCAGTTTTGCTAGTATCACCCTGGCTGTCCTATAACAAGTTTGAAAAGTTACTGACTATTTAAGAAAACAGGCAGAATTTAATTGATAAGTAACCTTGCCATTTTGTCTGTACCACATTCTATACACCTGTCTGCCAATGTAGACCAAGACTCCCTTTATGACAGTTGTCTCTCCAGATCACCCCGTGAGGACTGTGTGTTCCAAACCTCTCCATTCCCTATAACAGCAGTTTAACTGGGTAGTTTAGCCCACTCTCTATAAAAGCATTCTAGCTATGCCATGTATATATTTTAGACCATTTATATAACAGCAGTTTGATTGTGTAGTCTGAACAGCCCTATAAGAGCAGTCTGGCAGTCTATAACAGTATATTCTGGAAGTCCTCCTATAGTAGTGTGTATATGTTATCTTACCCATCCTTTATAACAGTAGTACAGCAGTCTACTTGTGTAGTCTTGTCAACCCTCTATAACAGCAGTTTTGCTACCGTATATTACCATTGTGCAACAACCAACTTATGAGGAAACTAGCTGATATACCCGGCTTCGCCCGAGTTAATTTGGTACTGGTGTTTATCTGGTGTTCACACGGAAAAGCTTATGAAGTCATGGTTACTTTAGAGATATTGAGGGAAAAAAATATGTTCACCATTTTGCATAGTTCTCTGCATTACTCAGGAAACACAACGGGAGGCAACCATGCGACGTTTCCTTTATATAAAATGGCATCAGGAAGTGAGAGAATTAGATTCCGTACGTAAAATTTGGACGCTAATTTTTTGCGCATAGAATTGAATAATGGAGTTGGGACCCATTAGCTTTTACTATTTATGACATAATCAATGCTCGTGCCAAATTTCCTGTTTCTATGACACCGGAAAGTGCAAAAATTACATTCCGCACGTAAAATTTTGACGCCAATTCTTTTGCGCTAGAATTTAATAATCGAGTTGGGACCCATTAGCTTTTCTTATTTATGACATAATTAATGCTCGTGCCAAATTTCCCGTTTCTATGACACCGGAAAGTGAAAAAATTACATTCCGTACGTAAAAATTCGACGCCAATTCTTTTGCGCTAGAATTGAATAATCGAGTTGGGACCTATGAACTTTTACTATTTATGACATAATCAATGCTCGTGCCAAATTTCATGTTTCTATGACACTGGAAAGTGAAAAAATTACATTCCGCACGTAAAATTTGGATGCTAATTCTTTTGCGCATAAAATTGAATAATCGAGTTGGGACCCATTAGCTTTTCCTATTTATGACATAATCAATGCTCGTGCCAAATTTTACATTTCTATGACACCGGAAAGTGAAAAAATTACATTCCGCACGTAAAATTTGACTCCAATTCTTTTGCGCATAGAATTGAATAATCGAGTTGGGACCCATTAGATTTTCCTATTTATGACATAATCAATGCTCGTGCCAAATTTCCCGTTTTTATGACACCGGAAAGTGAAAAAATTACATTCCGTACGTAAAATTTCGATGCCAATTCTTTTGCGCTAGAATTGAATAATCGAGTTGGGACCCATTAGCTTTTCCTATATATGACATAATCAATGCTCGTGCCAAATTTCCCGTTTCTATGACACCGGAAAGTGAAAAAATTACATTCCGCACGTAAAATTTTGACGCCAATTCTTTTGTGCATAGAATTGAATAATCGAGTTGGGACCCATTAGCTTTTCCTATTTATGACATAATCAATGCTCGTGCCAAATTTCACGTTTCTATGACACCGGAAAGTGAAAAAATTACATTCCGCACGTAAAATTTGGACGCCAATTCTTTTGCGCATAAAATTGAATAATCGAGTTGGGACCCATTAGCTTTTCCTATTTATGACATAATCAATGCTCGTGCCAAATTTCCTGTTTCTATGACACCGGAAAGTGAAAAAATTACATTCCGTACGTAAAATTTGGACGCTAATTCTTTTGCGCATAGAATTGAATAATTGAGTTGGGACCCATTAGCTTTTCCTATTTAAGACATAATCAATGCTCGTGCCAAATTTTACATTTCTATGACACCGGAAAGTGAAAAAATTACATTCCGCACGTAAAATTTGACGCCAATTCTTTTACGCATAGAATTGAATAATCGAGTTGGGACCCATTAGCTTTTCCTATATATGACATAATCAATGCTCGTGCCAAATTTCCCGTTTTTATGACACCGGAAAGTGAAAAAATTACATTCCGTACGTAAAATTTCGACGCCAATTCTTTTGCGCTAGAATTGAATAATCGAGTTGGGACCCATTAGCTTTTCCTATATATGACATAATCAATGCTCGTGCCAAATTTCCCGTTTCTATGACACCGGAAAGTGAAAAAATTACATTCCGCACGTAAAATTTCGACGCCAATTCTTTTGCGCTAGAATTGAATAATCGAGTTGGGACCCATTAGCTTTTCCTATTTATAACATAATCAATGCTCGTGCCAAATTTCCTGTTTCTATGACACCGGAAAGTTAAAAAATTACATTCCGCACGTAAAATTTTGACGCCAATTCTTTTGCGCTACAATTGAATAATCGAGTTGGGACCCATTCGCTTTTCCTATTTATGACATAATCAATGCTCGTGCCAAATTTCCCGTTTCTATGACACCGGAAAGTGAAAAAATTACATTCCGTACGTAAAATTTGCACGCTAATTCTTTTGCGCATAGAATTGAATAATCGAGTTGGGACCCATTAGCTTTTCCTATTTATGACATAATCAATGCTCGTGCCAAATTTCACGTTTCTATGACACCGGAAAGTGAAAAAATTACATTCCGCACGTAAAATTTGGACGCCAATTCTTTTGCGCATAAAATTGAATAATCGAGTTGGGACCCATTAGCTTTTCCTATTTATGACATAATCAATGCTCGTGCCAAATTTCCTGTTTCTATGACACCGGAAAGTGAAAAAATTACATTCCGTACGTAAAATTTGGACGCTAATTCTTTTGCGCATAGAATTGAATAATTGAGTTGGGACCCATTAGCTTTTCCTATTTAAGACATAATCAATGCTCGTGCCAAATTTTACATTTCTATGACACCGGAAAGTGAAAAAATTACATTCCGCACGTAAAATTTGACGCCAATTCTTTTACGCATAGAATTGAATAATCGAGTTGGGACCCATTAGCTTTTCCTATTTATGACATAATCAATGCTCGTGCCAAATTTCCCGTTTTTATGACACCGGAAAGTGAAAAAATTACATTCCGTACGTAAAATTTGGACGCCAATTCTTTTGCGCTAGAATTGAATAATCGAGTTGGGACCCATTAGCTTTTTCTATATATGACATAATCAATGCTCGTGCCAAATTTCCCGTTTCTATGACACCGGAAAGTGAAAAAATTACATTCCGCACGTAAAATTTTGACGCTAATTCTTTTGCGCATAAAATTGAATAATGGAGTTGGGACCCATTAGCTTTTCCTATTTATAACATAATCAATGCTCGTGCCAAATTTCCTGTTTCTATGACACCGGAAAGTTAAAAAATTACATTCCGCACGTAAAATTGACGCCAATTCTTTTGCGCTACAATTGAATAATCGAGTTGGGACCCATTCGCTTTTCCTATTTATGACATAATCAATGCTCGTGCCAAATTTCCCGTTTCTATGACACCGGAAAGTGAAAAAATTAGATTCCGTACGTAAAATTTGCACGCTAATTCTTTTGCGCATAGAATTGAATAATCGAGTTGGGACCCAATTACTTTTCCTATTTATGACATAATCAATGCTCGTGCCAAATTTCCCGTTTCTATGACACCGGAAAGTGAAAAAATTAGATTCCGTACGTAAAATTTGGAGGCTAATTCTTTTGCACATAGAATTGAATAATCGAGTTGGGACCCATTAGCTTTTCCTATTTATGACATAATCAATGCTCGTGCCAAATTTCACGTTTCTATGACACCGGAAAGTGAAAAAATTACATTCCGCACGTAAAATTTGGACGCCAATTCTTTTGCGCATAAAATTGAATAATCGAGTTGGGACCCATTAGCTTTTCCTATTTATGACATAATCAATGCTCGTGCCAAATTTCCTGTTTCTATGACACCGGAAAGTGAAAAAATTACATTCCGTACGTAAAATTTGGACGCTAATTCTTTTGCGCATAGAATTGAATAATTGAGTTGGGACCCATTAGCTTTTCCTATTTAAGACATAATCAATGCTCGTGCCAAATTTTACATTTCTATGACACCGGAAAGTGAAAAAATTACATTCCGCACGTAAAATTTGACGCCAATTCTTTTACGCATAGAATTGAATAATCGAGTTGGGACCCATTAGCTTTCCCTATTTATGACATAATCAATGCTCGTGCCAAATTTCCCGTTTTTATGACACCGGAAAGTGAAAAAATTACATTCCGTACGTAAAATTTGGACGCCAATTCTTTTGCGCTAGAATTGAATAATCGAGTTGGGACCCATTAGCTTTTTCTATATATGACATAATCAATGCTCGTGCCAAATTTCCCGTTTCTATGACACCGGAAAGTGAAAAAATTACATTCCGCACGTAAAATTTTGACGCTAATTCTTTTGCGCATAAAATTGAATAATGGAGTTGGGACCCATTAGCTTTTCCTATTTATAACATAATCAATGCTCGTGCCAAATTTCCTGTTTCTATGACACCGGAAAGTTAAAAAATTACATTCCGCACGTAAAATTGACGCCAATTCTTTTGCGCTACAATTGAATAATCGAGTTGGGACCCATTCGCTTTTCCTATTTATGACATAATCAATGCTCGTGCCAAATTTCCCGTTTCTATGACACCGGAAAGTGAAAAAATTAGATTCCGTACGTAAAATTTGCACGCTAATTCTTTTGCGCATAGAATTGAATAATCGAGTTGGGACCCAATTACTTTTCCTATTTATGACATAATCAATGCTCGTGCCAAATTTCCCGTTTCTATGACACCGGAAAGTGAAAAAATTAGATTCCGTACGTAAAATTTGGAGGCTAATTCTTTTGCACATAGAATTGAATAATCGAGTTGGGACCCAATTACTTTTCCTATTTTGAAGATAATCTATGCTCGTGCCAAAATTCATGTTTCTACGATATCGGGAAGTTGAAGAACTTTTGGCGAGTCAGTGAGTCAGTCAGTCAGTGAGTCAGTCAGTGAGTCAGTCAGTGAGTCAGTCAGTGAGTCAGTCAGTGAGTCAGTCAGTGAGTCAGTCAGTGAGTCAGTCAGTGAGTGAGTCAGTCAGTCAGTCAGTCAGTCAGTCAGTGAGTCAGTCAGTGAGGGCTTTCAGCTTCATATATATAGATGACAATGCAGAATAAAAATGTCTAAAAGCTGATGAGAACATATTACAGCTCTGTTTATATACACAAACTGACAGTACTACTGGTAGTACACCTATACATTATTGTATGTAGTTTTTAGTTTAGAAGGGTTTGTAGTTTTTAGTTAAAGGGGTGGTCCAGGGTTAGAAAGTCATGGACAACCCATGGACAGGTGTGGTGCTGTTCAATGCAGAAAGCAGCTGTATTTTTCTCATCTTGGACAACCTCTTTAACATTGTGCTTTTATTTTACAGATTTAATGGGAAAACGTATTTGTGCATATGACCTGTGTAAATCTCCTAGCAGTAATCACTTTTCATCTTGTCCATGCATTGATAACCTTTTCATACAGCTTGCATTGCTTGGAATATGTTGCTTTTCACCTTCACTCTTGTCGCATCTAAACCATACAAGCAATCATTTGTAAAAACAATTAATGCCTCTGGGTACAAGATGATGGGAGATGTAGCGTGGTTTAGGTGGAGAAAATACGTAAGTTACTTTGTCTGTCTTGGTTTTTTTTTGCCTTTTTCATACAACTCATAACTTTTAAAAACGCCACCTTGAAGTTGTCAAGAGTCGTTTGCTTTGAATTGTATTGGAGATTTATTTTTTTCAATTTTGAAGTTGTGCCAAATGTAAATCTCCACTATACTCCCAGGTATACCTGGTTGGAGGGCCCTCAGGCACTTCTGACTCCGAGACCATATACCAGCTGTGACCAGGCCTTGGAGTCAGGGGTGCCTGAGGGCCCCCCCAACCAGCAATATCGTTGAATCCTTGGCTGTTACATCTTGAGTATCTTTTGCTGGGGGAAATATTTCTCCTAACAAAATGGACGAGCAATGTAAGATGAAAGCATTAGTGTGGCCGTAAGATAGACCGTGAGTTGGGGGGGGGGGGGGGGGTATATGGGAAGAGTGCATCGGTCCACTCTATGACCAGTGCCCAGTCAGTTATTCTATGTAGAGGCTGACAAGGCAAGAGGAAGAGGAAATCTCAATCTGCCCCTCCTCATAGACATCATTACCCATGGCCTTCTGTTCTTGTTTTTACGGACAGTCTTTCTCAGCCTGAATGTAAGTAGTTAGTTAAAGGGGTTTACAGACAAATACTACTGGTGATCTATCGTCGGGATAGGTCATCAATAGTTTATCGGCTTGGATCCACCACTCAAGACCCTGTCCAATCAGCTGATCGGGTGCTCACTTTCAGTGCCACAACACAGAGTGGTATGAAACAGAAGCATTTAACTCCAAACCCTATGTAGTGTCCAGCACTTTTAACTGCATGTTTAACTCTCATTGATTTTAATCAGAGCTGAACCTGCAATTACCAGTGTTAGCCACTACACAGGGGTTGGAGCTAACTACTTCCGCTCCATACCCCTGTGTGCTGTGGCACTGACAGAATCCCTCATTCCTCTTCCCTGTACGCCCTGCAGTAAGAAGCAGCTTGAATGCAGAGGTGGTTGAACAAACACTATATGGACAAAAGTATTTGGACACTGCATGTTTTTCAGAAAAAGTACTTTATTCTTCTATTTAGTAACATGTCGTCCCTCCCTTTGCTTGTATTGCAGCGGCAACACGTCAAGGCATACTTTCCACAAGTTCTCTGTAAGTCTGGGCAGGAATAGCTGCCATTCCTCGTGTCAGGCTGTGATAAGAGATTGTTCTGAGGATGGGCGTGGGTGGCGATGTCGTACCCGTCGCTCCAGTTCGTACCACAAGTGCTCGATCGGATGAATGAATAGTTATTACAAAAGGAGCAGCTTTTTATTTTATCCATGCCCTTCCCAGCATACTGTTCGGCAAACTCAGTGTTTGCTGATTTTCTGCAGTGTCCAAATACTTTTGTCCATGTAGTGTACATGCTGCTGCTCTATTGAAAGTTATAGATTCTGTCAAAACTGGGAGTAGTTGGGCGGAAGCAAGCCAAAGTTTTGCCCCAGGGCTCATGAGCCTTTTCTTACATCCCTGCAATCATCTATGTGTTTTGCTGGAAAAACAAGTCTGATCTATGGAGCCTTTGCCTCATAACTTAGAGTGTTCTGTTGGGCAGATGATTTTAGTATTATGACTGATCAGTATATACAACATGTTCATCTTTTGTTATCAACTTTTACAACTTTAGGACCCATGCACATGGTCATAATATAAATTTGTTTTTTTTTATGTGTAATACTGTGGCCATAACTGGCTATGGATGCATTCTGTACATTTGTATGCTTTAGATACAAGATAAAGCTTTTTTCATAGACTGTTATGGAATGTATAAGGAAAAGTTGTGTAATGTAAGGTATTCTCCCTTAGAATACTTGTTAAGGACTTTACCATAATGCAACACACTGTAATTCCAACATGTCCATAATATAGACAAATGGGAGCTCAATGTGACTGCATACATTGTACATGCACAAGGCTACTGCTGGGAGAAGAGCATTACTGCTGCAGAATTGCAATCAGAAAACATACATCAGTGGTTTGCATTTTTCTGTCAAGGGAAGTTAAAGTTTACATTTTCTCCAAATGACAGTCACAATTGTGTAACATACTTAAAGGAGTCTTCTGGTGTAATGATATATTGTGGGTTTGGATCTTCCTTTAGTAACCCGAGCAAACAGATAGTGTCGTCAGTAAAGCCAGAGGTCGGTAACTGATAGGTATCTGTTGCAGTACAGAAGAGCAGGCAGGTAGCGTAGTCAGGGGAAGCCAGATGTCGGTAACAGGCAGGTATATGTTGCAGTACAGAAGAGAGAGCAGGTAGCAGGAAGCCAGAAGTCAGTACACTGTTTTAGCAGTTCGGTTCAGAGGAGCAGGCTAGTGGTAAGTCTTGACTATAAACTGGGAGCTTAATAACCACACAATGAGAGGGGTACAAGGCCAGGCTTAAATAGTGTGCCTAATCAATGGAACAGGGCAAAGCCAGACAGGGAAACAGGAACTGGATTGCAGGGGCAAGAAACATGAAGCCAGATTCATGCAGGGGAGCTATCCAAAGGGCTGGATAGTTCAATAGGAAGAGCTGCTGAGTACAGAAGCTCCTGGGTTTGAGCCCTGACATCTGGGCATTTACTATTGATGACCTATCTTCAGAATCATTCATCCATAGTTGAATAGTAGGGGTCTGTTGCTTCAGGTCCACTTATCTGCTGGGCTGGGCGTCTGCAAGGCTGGTCTGAGCCGGAAGGGTGATAGAAGGCTATACTTCCATTGAAGTCAATGTAAACGATGCCTTGTAATGCACTTCCGGCTCCTAATTGCAGTCAGAGTTGGAAGTGAAATAAAAGACATTGCTGCCATTGATTGCAATAGGATTGAAGCCTTTCTATTACCCTTCCGGCTCTAACCACTAATGTGGATGTCTGGCCTGGGTGCACTGACAGTAGGCCATAGGATCAACTGATAGGTGGGGACCCCGAGCGGCGGACCCTTGCAGATCAGCTGAGGATAAATGGTCAATAATATATGCCCAAATACCCCCTTTTTTCCAACTGGTATGCAACTCTCATGTCTGAAACAGTTTTGCAATAGAATGTTTGCCTCCTACATGTAGCCCAGTGTTAGTGTTGAAGTGTTTTAGAGTTTGTTGAGTATTGTTTAGGATGTAGGCACCCTGTGTAGATATTATTATATCCTATTGATTAATCCACTAATAAATCATTCAAGGAAAGACATCTTCATTGAGGCAATTAAATAATTATGCCTTATTAAAAATGTACTTCTTTTTATGAGTATTTAGTCATTAGAATAGCTCAGTGTGTAACAACCATATGGGTTGATAGGAAATATTGAACTACAGTGCATAAAAAAGAACTAAAATAAAGATGGAAAACATGAAAAAAATGCCAAGGTGCTCTCACTGTGTCATCTAAAGCATTTTGAATTCATCAGGTATACAAACATGAATGATAAGTGACAACAACATGAAGTGTTTGAATACTAATGGATTATTCAGTGCCTCAGATCTATCGGCATAAGCTCAAGGGACAGTTAAAATGGCCATCCCTTCTATCCAACCAACATTTCAGTATGGAAAGGTTTATTTTAATGTTGCAGGATTCGTGTTTCTTTTTCTGCATAGTAATTCTAAGGTATAAAATAAATATGATGTAACTTAAAGACTGGTACAATGAATCTGTTGTAGGCATTTAAAGGGTGAAGTTGTGGATGTAATATACCTCCCTCCCAGGCTTTTAGTCTGGACAGGGTGGCACTCCAGTCCACAACATCACCCTAGTCTTCAGGAAGCACAGCTGTAGGCCCTGACCTCATTACTGGAGCATAAAACACTGCAGCTCCAGGGAGTCAGGGCCTGACAGCCTGAGAAGGAAGCCTCTGAGCACTTGGATAGTGCAAACTGCATTTGTGTGGTGTATGGACTTGAGGACCCTGCGCGGTACCTTTGCTACTTTAAAGGACATTTTCTTGTTTGCTGTGTTTCAAAATAAAGACTGCCGTGAGTTCCATCTACTATTTTGGAGTCCAGTGTGTCGCTGCCACCCCTCCCCTGGAGGAAATTACCACATTGTATATAGGCTATAACTTTCAAAGATTGTTTCATTATTATTATTGCTGTTCCAGAAGCTTTAAGTAGTATATTATTAATCGCTCTATGGAAGTATTAATGTATTATAGCTTAAAGGGGTTAGCCATCTGATCAACTACTTTCCAGTTGAAAGTTGAGGTAAAGGGGAGACATCTTCTTGTTAAACCCCTTTATAGGTTAGAATATAGTGCCACTAAAAAAGTGTCTCTGGCTCTGGCAGGCTTGCAGTAACCATAATTTACTTGGTCTCCCAATTATTTCAGTGGACGTCATCTAAAACTACTGCAGCGGGCACCCATAGTGCCCTTACCGTAGATTAGAAAAATCAGACTGACAGCCATTTCATGCTGGTTTGTATTAGTGTTCTCAAGTGGTATAAAATGGATTAAGGCTAATTTACAGCGGTTATTGCTCAAAATTCACTCAAACGATGTCTTTTGAGCGATAATTGTTGCGTGTAAATTCTACCATTGTTTACTATTCAGTCGAACTATGATTTTTAGGTGAGCATAAAATCCATTGTTTGGCTGGAGAGCTTATAGCAGGGGCTGCACGCTGTGTTCCCCACGGCAGTGCTGTTTGTATTGTATTCAGCTTGCAGCCCCAGGGCAGAACAAGAGAGCTGTATGCAGAGAACAGACCACCTGCTATCCTCTGCATTCAGCTCCTGCAAGCTTATTTACTTGCGAATGAAGGTAATAAGCTGGTAATGGGCATTAGTTCCCATTAGGAGCTTATGCAAAACGTTCCCTAAAACTGTTAATTTCTTTTGAATGAATTTTGAGCGATCATCTTTGCATGTTAATTGTCCTCTACCCTTAAGGTAGCTTTACATGGGATGACTATCGTGTGAATAATCGTTCAAAAGGGTGAATGCAAATGGAAGTCATTTTATGTAAACTTGGCCACCAACAGGGTGATGAGCAATAATTCTCTACGTAGTTAATAGTTGTTTTGTTTCAGCTCACTTAAAAAATAGTCACTGGTTGATTTTAAATTGCTTGGTGTAAAGTCACATTTGTTTGCATTTGAAAGACTTGAGGACAAATGTGCCTTGAGTTTCTCTTTTTCTCTTTTTCTCTCTCTTCCTTTCTCCTAATATGGAACAACTACTGAGCAAGAATCTGTGTAAAATCACACTCAAGGCCCATTTAGACACAACGATTATCGCTCAAAAGATGTCTTTTGAGCGATAATCGTTGTGTCCATTTACGTTGAGCGATCACCTTTTGCTCCGAGCAGGGGATGCAGAAGACAAGCGGGGTCGCTTGACTCCTGCATCCAGCTGTTCTCTGCACAGAGCGCCCAGCTGTTATACAGCCGAACACTCCGAGCAGAGGATGCAGAAGACAAGCGGCGCCACTTGTCTTCTGCATCCAGCTGTTCCCCGCTCGGAGCGCCCAGCTGTCATACAGCCGAGCTCTCCGAGCGGGGTATGGAGAACACCACTGGACAGCTCTGTTCTTCATACCCAGCCTGTGTTCATGGAGCAGGATACAGCCGAAACAATAGTATCAGCTGTATTCTGCTGTGAATTCTTGATAAGGCTCATTGTTGTCTTTCAGCATGCTACAGCAGCGACAGCATAACGAAAACTGCATGATAAAAGTGCAGTTAGACACAACGATTATCGCTCAAAAGACGGCTTTCGAGCGAATTTTAAGTGATTAATAGTTGTGTCTAAGGCCTCCTTCCCACGAACGGATTTCCGCCTCGTAATTCGCAGTGAAAATCCGCTGCGTTGCCCGCAGCTATTAGGTTTTATTGAACCTAACAGCTCAGGGCACATGGTGCAGAATTCCACCGCGGAATTCCGCACTGTGAAATCTCCCGCCCTCACCCGTGGCATGCTCTATTTGCCGCGGGTGTACGCGCTGACGGCTTCCATTGCAGTCAATGGAAGCCGTCCGTTCACGCTATCTCCCGCTGTAACACAGCGGAAGATAGCGTGAAAACACTTTACCGCCTACCGCCGCTGCGTCATATGACGCGGCCGGCGCGTCACATGACACGGCCGGCCGCGTCATGTGACGAGGTGGGCGTGTCATGTGACGCGCGGCGGTGGGCGGGGAAACATCATGCGGGACCCAGAACGGCGGATCCGCTGGTAAGTATGGGGTCTCTGGGGGGCGCCGTGACGGGCTTCGCCGCGGAATATTCCACGGCGGAGCCCGTCACACTCGTGTGCAGCTGGCCTAAATGGGCCTAAACTCTTCATTCAAATGCTAACAACTCACTTGAATAGACTATTTGGATGATAGTTGTCCGAGGTAAAACCACCCTAAGATCATTACTTGATCTCACAAAACTCCATAAACATTTACATCGATATTTGTGAAGGATATTAGCAGCTCATGCGATAATGCTGCATCTCTCTGAACTGCCAACTGAAGGTTCTCTGGTTATTTCCAACGAATTCTGATTAGTAAATGTAAGGTTTTTTGTAATCATAAGTATGTTAAAATATCTTCTTATGTATTGTAGAAGCAGTTACTTGCTTACATTTTCTGAATTAGTTCTGTGCCAGTGATTGGCAGTCGTCATCTTGGCAACACATGAATATTCTTTAAATGTAAAATCTAGACATTTTAACATTTCAGAGCAGAATAAGCCCAAAGAGCAGGAGTCTGTGTTGGGATATCTCTTATGTAACTTATTAGCTGTGAACTTTGTGCAACTCTGTTGAAAACTTTGTTTTTGATCATTTTCTCTATTCTTCCTGTAGCACATAGACATAACACTTGCAGTACACCATGTGAAGTTGGACAATCACGAGAAATACACACATATATATATATATATATATATATATATATATATATATATATATATATATATATATATATTGTACTCCATCTATCTTTACTTAAATACATACAGAGTACTAAGTTCAATTTATGGTATACATTATTGAATCCCTTGTGGGCACAAATGAGGTAAAACTTCTAGTTAGCAAAGTAAGAATGTTCAGAACTACTAATTGTAAGCTCTCCGCATGGAAAATACTAGATGGAGTGTATATTTCTATATTTCACCAAGATGGTTAACTTGGGTGAGATGTACAACTAGTTTGCAAAGTCTTTCTTTAAGTGTATTTTATGGGCTTGATTTTATTGGATTGATGGGTAGGTTGGTAATAGAACCCTTCATTCCTCTTCTGATCCAGTGAGTCCACTCATTACTGGGTCATAAAATGTTGCAATGTAAGGTAGTGGATGTCAGAGCCTCAGAGACACATCCTCTGATGTTGAGGTGCCTAGCTGCTGTACTTTATGTATGGGGGAGGAAGCCCGCTGTTTAGTTAGTGCCAAGATAAGCAGGAGTTTGTTTTCTATTACTGCGCACATTTTTGTGCTATATGAGGCCATGTACCACAGAACTTGTGTTTGTAGCTAAAAGAAAGCCATATTGAACTCTACCTGAACAGTCTCAGCCAACCAGTTAGTCAATGCCAAACCGCAACCCCGAAAACCAACATCCCGACATAGTGTATAACTATGTGTAATAAAGTTATGCACCACTTCTCTATACATGCCCTCGCTACATAGTGTATTGAAAAAGACCAAATTCCATTAAGTCCAACGTTAGATACTTACAAACCCCAGTTGCTCCAGAAGTCAGAAAGCAGCCTTGAATTCAGAGACCAATTTCCCATAAAGTGTAAAGTATTTTTTTCTTATCCCTAGTGGCAATAAGACACATCAATAGATGAACATTCTATGTTAATAGGTATAACCTTGCTGTGTGTTATGTTTCTCCAAAACCATTTCCCCTTCCTCTGTCTTTGTACCGTGTCTCCTTTGAATAAAGATGTCTGCTGGTAACAGGTGAATAAATGAAACCATTTGCTTTTTCTGATAAAGCAAAATATAGCGAGAGACCTAAAAATAAAAGATGGGGTCTCATTCATTTAGGCCATAATGCTTGTAGGCCACAGTTAGGATGTGGGGAAATCTTTCTCATATACCCCATATCATTTTGCCTTTGTGCAGAATTTATGTGGTTGGAGTGTCTGGGAAGTGTTTTCAGCAGCACTTATTCTACTAAATACTATAGGAACAATTCCTAGATGGGATGTCAAGAATTGCAATAGGGCTTTTTATACAGGTCCGTTTTTCCCATGATCCTGTAAGGTGAAAGTGGATAGTGACAAACAGACTTGGACTTAATTTTCAGGTTACTTGTCAGAATAAGCTGCTATGTCTGTGTGCATGAGGAATAACACTATACCTGGCCATTATATTACTTATATATACCAATACCATCTTTCACCAGTTTTCCCTTCTACAGGCTCTGTATCTAATTTTTGTCCTTCTCTGAGTTGATAGGTGGAGACTAGCTGCTGTGGGGTCTCCCATACACTGCACAAATAGGAGAGCGGTATATTTTCTTTCTGTCTCTAGGACATCCTTACAAGTAACAGCATCATGATGAACATTATACATAAGTATTAAGTGGTGTAAATGCAATTTCAGTAGGTGTGAAATCACTTACTATTAGCTGCAGGAGCATATCTGTGTGAATTTCTCTGTTACCTCCAGTAACTCCCTCCTCCTGTTTTTTTCTCTCCCTATACCTCAGTAGAAGCTTGAGACCTGAGATTTTTCTGTTAAAAATGCCCCCTCCCCCCCAGCGTGATATGAGATGGCTCCCTAGGTGGTCGCCTATCTCCGTCTACCTTTTATCATGGCCCTGGCTTGCGGGCATAGCTCTGTTGCTTTTGTCGTGCACTCTGCACCAGAATTTCCAGGCTATCTCAAGTCTTCTAGTGGCTCCAGTGCTCTTCAAGGCTGCTTTGATGAGTATTTAATAATCTAAATGACCCATTCTGCTCCACTTCTCTCACCTGCCTGCTGCCATACTGCACTATCCTGTTTCTATCTGGGTACAATTACTCAGGAGAAAGTACTAGCTCAGTGGAGCTAAAAGGGCTCCTAGCAGGGGCGTAACTATAGAGGATGCAGGGGATGCGGTTGCACCCGGGCCCAAGAGCCTTAGGGGGCCCATAAGGCCTCTCTTCTCCATATAGGTAACCCAGTACTATGAGTAAAGCATTATAGTAGGGGGCCCTGTTACAAGCTTTGCATCAGGGTCCGGGAGCTTCAAGTTATGCCTCTGGCCTCCTAGCCCGAGATCCTGTGTAGATCTGTTTGGGACAGTCACCCGTCTGACGAAGGAGGACACCCTCCAGCCGCCTCAGGTGGGGTTGGTGACTGGGGACTCTGTGGATTTGTGAACCCTGGACTTTTATATGAACTGTTGTATGCTGCATGTGTTTGGTGTGCAGTCAAATAAATGCTTGTGGAAGCCAGATTTAAAATAAAGTCAAGTCTCCTGCAGCCTGCTTACATGTGAAGTGCACCATTTCCCTGATTCTGCAGTTGGCGATCTGAAGGCAAGAAACCTCCTTGCCACAGTATACACATACAATAAATACATGGGGTTATTGCTGCCACATGATGTATGAGGGTCACTAGGTATATTGCTTTCAATTCTCTGAAGGACGGCCTTTGCTTTCCAAACACTGTTATCTGTTTTCTAGTGCCTGATAGCCAAGTAAAATGCCACAGCATCCCTCTGATATTACAATCATTCTAGTCCGTAGTGGAAGCAATCCCTGCCTTGCATAAAGGCAGCACACTGTTTACTCTCTGCAAATAGCCATTTTACAACCTGGCACTTGGTAGAATACGGATTGTGAGAAGAAATGTGTTGATGCCAGTTTTAGATTATCAAACCATCAAAATGCAAGTGCCTTGTACTCGAACAAATTGCATTATGCTAATTTTTCCCTTTCAAGATAGAATATCAATTTTTGAAGCCTAATTTAAGCTATACATCATCTTGTATGCGAAAGTAAAATAACAATATACCCTCTCACCAAGGCACATTAATCTTTTGTGCTCTGCTGTGAGGTTCAAAAGCCATGAAGGAGCACACTTGAACAAATAATTTTTTTTTTTACTGTAGGATGATTGTTAAACTCGAAAAGGACCTTCATACAAACTCCATATTGTGGAATGGGACATGTTTGGCTTAGAGGTCATGATACCTGATTTGAAGAGTCTTGACCTTTTTGGCTTGTTCTATTTTTTTCACACCTCTAAAATAATCTCAGTATGGCAGTGCCATTAAGGACATGATGGGATTGTAAAACAGAGGTGACCTAACTACTGCATATGTATGGTTCAAGATACAGATATTATATATAGCACTGTATTTTAAAAAGAACTAAGCTACCAAAAATGTGGTTTGTGTATTTGTTACCTTTAACCCATTAAGGACCAAGCACTGTAAATTTACGGCACTTGGTCCTGGGCTTTAATCCCAGCCGATTAGTAAAAATACAACACAGGATTAAAGCCCGTACTTCTGCAATCAATTACAAGCAGGTTGGGTTGTCAGCTGTTGGTCACAGCTAAGAACCTGAAGGAGAAGGGGAAAGGAGTTTTTAACTCCTTTTGTCTTCTCGTTTCTTTAGTACACAGCGCTCAATTGGCACTATGTACTAAAAAGTGGAAGTATAACTTTCGCTACGCAAGCCGGTGGTCACATGGGTTATTAGCAGACCCTGATCAGCCCTGCCCGTGACTATTTTCATTACAGGGTACGTTTTCCCCTGTAACTCGGGCTCCTATAGATGTCTCAGCTACACTGGAAAATTGTCAAATTAAAAAAAAAAACCCAAAACATGTGAATGACCCCCTGAGATCTTATATGATGCCATGGGGGACATAGATAGTAAAAAAATAATAATAATAATTACATAAATAAGTAAAACTAAATTACAGAATAAAATAAAAATCTATACATAAAGAAAATAACCCAAAGCCGACGCCAACCAAAACAGCATAAACAATGGATGATCAGCTGATCGCTCATCGTTCAGTTTAAACAGCAGCCGTTCAGTAGTGAATGGCCACTGTGTTATCTCAATGGAGAGGGGCGGGGAAGCGAGAGGAGAGAACCCTCCTGTACTGCCCTGCCCCCTTGGTGGTTGCTCACTGAGTGAGCCAGCACCAGTAGCTCCTGTATGACAGCACGGGAGCGCGAACACACAGGGACAAGGGTCAGGCATTGTTTGCCCGATAGTTGTCCCGTGTGAATAGACCTTAAGTGGATATGGTGGAGTGTTCAATGCCTGGAGGGTTTATAATTCAATTATCATTTTCAAAAAAATTTAACATATTATCACTACAAAACACATGAATGTGAAGCCCATAGTTCCCAATGGGTTCTTTCACATGAGCAATGTTTTGTAGCCTGAAAGAACCCATTGGGGGGATACATGCGTTTTGTAGCAATGTTGCATCACTACAAAATTGGGCGATTGTGTAGCCCATGTGAAACAGGCCTAAAACATATAGATGTGCCCTTCCTTACCTTTCAACTTGGCTCAGCATATCCTGAATTATGTGGTGCCAGTTTACCAGCTTTGAAAAAAATTTTTTTTTTGCAATACTCTGTCGTAAGCTCTCCATCCTATTTGAGCCTATGTGTTGCTACCTAGTAGTTGTGTTAGCATGTAGTGATAATGTATTGAATAGGTTTCATGGTGAATTGGAGATGGCATGAGCTACACAGAGACTTCCACTTACTGTAATGTGTGGTCACCATGCATGGGCAGCTGGAAGTGAGTAACTGGGCACAGGTAAGACCAAGGGTGCACTTGCAGTGAAGCAATATTTTTGTGGTCCTTACATATGAATGTTTAGAGTGTGGAGATTTGCTTTCATATTGCTTGCCTTTTTAACACAACTCACAGTATAATTTGAAGATAGCACCTTACTCATTTCTAAACATAATGTTATATCTAGACATAAGAGAAAAATGGCCGCGCTTTCTCTTTACTATTGCACAAAGTATTATTTACGACTTTGTGTTTGAAGCCTTCCTTTTGTCTTCATGCCTAGGCAATATATAATAAATCTGTAGATAAATATGTGCAAAACGCTGTAGGTCAATATAATGCGTCTTCAAGTATAGCATAAAACCACTGTATAGATTGTATCCAAGAGAAAGAGTGTCATTAAGTAACCGATTATTTAATGTATTTACTCACTTATCTGGAACATTTTTATAGATTTACAGTGCATGTTTCACCTTACAAAAGATATATTATTTCTGCTTTTCTTTTTTGCAAGAAGATATGTTTTCGAACAAGACATAAATATCAATAATCTTTTGTCATCTGTCCACAGTATATCTTTTATGTGTTCCAAATTCTGGCCTATACATGAAATTACTTCACTAGCAGTATAGAAAATCAATGGAAATAAAGTTTCTTTTGAGGTCTTTGAAAAAATAAATAAATTTCAAAAAAAAAAATCTAATTTGTAATTTAAGAGAGAAAAGATACAGTGAAATATACAGATAACTTTATATATCCTGGGATTTCAAGAAAGTTGCCTAAGAGCTGGAAATGGTATATAAAAATAAAAAAATTAAAAAAAATGAGCCACTAACAAAAGGTTAAATCCTTCACCATTCTATTGCTGACTTTCAGTGGTCCCCGTCGGTCCTTCAGTGATGATGTCGTGATCAATCACTGGTGTCATCAGTGAGGCTTGTATGTATGGCACTTGACTACTTAGGCCAATGATTGACTTCAGCTGTTACACTATTGATATATGTGGCATTACTGCTGCAGGTCTGGAAAACATAACTAGAGCGGGAGCGCTAAAGTGGTGGTAAGAAATGTTTTCTCGGTTAAGCTATTTCCTGCTGTTCGGCAGCTTTCTTAAAATCATTCATACCTCTTTAAGGGTTTATTCATGTTAGCATGACAGCTTTAATTTGTAATAGCATCACAACAGCTGTGACAGGCCTAGAGGTGGGAAGGCTCAGAAAAAAAACCTGAAAAATTGGGGAAAATTTTTTTCCAAAGCCATTTTTTCCAGAAAAATTGAAAAAAGTGCGTAGAATATGTTCTTTTCCAATGATAGATAATATATCTATGACACAGTATTCAAACTACACAACATAAAAAAGGGCTTTGGATAAAAAAAACAAAAAAAACACTTTTTTCCCCCAATTTTTCAGTTTTTTTTCCAGGCCTTCCCATCTCGAGACAGGCCCTTAACAAACGAGGTTTGTTAGATGTTCTAATTGCACTATTCTTACCATCAGAATTCGCAAATACTGGACCTTCTGGTGGAGAGACAAATGTAAACAGAGCCTTGGTTCATCTGCTAGTGCAGTAATGGCAAACCTTTTAGAGACAGAGTGCCCAAACTGCAACCCAAAACACACTTATTCATCACAAAGTGCCAACACGTCAGGGGGCGGGGCTTATCACGACGTATGATTTTTACCCCCGTTGTCCTACATAGGACCGGGCCACTTCAAAATAGACAGTGTGCAGAGTTTAACTGCTTTCTGCATGCGGAAATACTGCAGAATGTCATCAGTGGAAATTTCTGTGGAAAATTCTGCAGCATTTCCACATCCAAAAAGCAGTCAAAATCTGCATGCTGTCTATTTTGAAATAGCCCTGCCATCCCACAGCGACCCCCCCCCCCCCCCCCCGTATAATAGTGTCATCCCATGGCAGCCACCCCGTGTAATAGTGTCATCCCATGGCAGCCACCCCGTGTAATAGTGTCATCCCGTGGCAGCCACCCCGTGTAATAGTGTCGTCCCACGGCAGCCACCCCGTGTAATAGTGTCATCCCACGGCAGCCACCCCGTGTGATAGTGTCATCCCACGGCAGCCACCCCGTGTGATAGTGTCATCCCACGGCAGCCACCCCGTGTAATAGTGACATCCCACCGCAGCCACCCCGTGTAATAGTGACATCCCACGGCAGCCACCCCGTGTAATAGTGACATCCCACGGCAGCCACCCCGTGTAATAGTGACATCCCACAGCAGCCCCCATATAATAGTGACATGCCACAGCGGCCCCCAGTGTAATAGTGGCATCCCATGGCTGTCCCCCCCATGTAATAGTGACATCCCACGGCTGTCCCCCCCCCCCCCCCTGTAATAGTGACATCCCACGGCGGCCCCAGTGGTAATAGTGACATCCCACGGCAGCCCCAAAGGTAATAGTGACACCCTACAGCGGCCCTCCTCCCACACTCACAGTTGTGGTACGCTCTCCTCCTGTGCCTCTGCCTTTGCCACTGTAGTTCCCAGAGTCGGCGCTGTCTTGTATGCCAGGGCTGATGGGCAGGCTCTGCGCTACGTGTGCTGCTGCTCTCAGCCTCGCCGGCCGGCGCTCCTCTCCTCGGGCCCTCCGCTCTCAGCTTTGCCGCAGTCCTCCAATCAGAAGCTGGGGGCATGAATCAGTTGATTGACTGGTGTATTATGTTGCCACCCCTTACTTTCAGTGGTGACATAGTACACCAGTACCGAGAGCATGTTAACTTTTTCTACAACACTTCTACCCTATTCAGCAATTCCAGCAACGTAATTAGTTGTTTGGGTTGGCTGATTCTCCAAACAACCAATCAGGTTGCTATAATTGCTGAATAGGGCAGAAGTGTTGTGGAAAAAGTTAATATGCGTACACCCTGTGAAGACATCGGGGGAGGAGGATCCCGGCTGCACACTGACGTCACAGTGTGTGCCGGGATCGGTGCAGCTGAGTAAATGCCGGCAGGGAAGCCACGGCCCCTGCCGGTATTCACAAGTGGTGAACGGGCGATGGCGGCGCGTGCCAGTAGGGAGGGCTCTGCCTGCCGCCTATGGCATGCGTGCCATAGGTTCGCCACCACTGTCCTAGTGCTTCAAATCAAATGGTAAAGCAAACTGATAAAAATGGATATTGGATTTTGCTGTGGAAGTGAAGCAGATTTGCCCCAAGATCCGCAGCAAAAAAATGACCGTGTATGGACTTACATAGCATGGACAAGCAGTGCATTGTCAAGGTAAGTGTGCAGGGACATGACAGACTATAAATTATGTGCTTCCTTTGTGTTGTATTTTTTTGGCCTCGTGCACAAAAACTAGTCCAGAAAAAGCCTATTGGGTAGCAAATTGAAATTGCAAATTTGTTTGTTTCCATCTTAATTAACTGTAAACCTAGAAATTATAGTCTCCAGTGTTTGCTTGCCTGCATGATTTTCTCAGTGCGTCCAAAACAGTCTTGTAGGAGTCTTGAATGAAGCACAAATGTTAATTCAGTTTTGGGCTGGCACAAAGCTCAGGAGGTTGAGCTTTGTTAAATGTGGGATTTAGCATTTTTGCTCTCTTTTTGCAGTTACAGCTGTGGGGGAGGGCTCCTGCAAGAGATAGCTGCCCTTTAGACAGTCTGGTCTGTTTTGGGGCGTGAAAGAAGAAAGTCGGGGAAAACAGATGACCTCCTTGAACACACATAGTGAATGTCTTATAGATTTGGACTTTTTAGCATAAGCAGATAGAATCAGTAGAGAAGAGGATATAAAGGAATATTTTGCTGAGATTTTTTGTACATTGGCTTTTAATTTATCATACCTTTTAGAAATATGAGCTAAGCTTTGATTGGTTGCTATGTGTGACAAAGACAGTTTTTCTTTTAAACAGTTTTCATAAATGGGGACTTTAGTAGCTCTAATAATTTGGAAGAGATTAGTCTAAATACAAATAGGTAGAGCTGTATTATAAATTGGACCCTATGAAGTCTTATGTGCAGTGTAGATGCAAAGACCACTATGCATGGAAATAGGGAGATATAAGGGGTCAGAACCCCCACTTGTCATAGTATTATGGCATATCTCAACTATTTGTTACATTCTAAGATGGGGATACCCTTTTAAAGCATATCCCCTATGCTACCCTATATGAAGACCGCATAGGGAATAATGGAAGATACTAAGCTTTGAGAATATATATTTTTCTATTGTTTACATATTTCATGTAATAAAAGTTTTTACAGTAAATTCGGCACAGAGAAAGACTGTGAGTTCCGCTTATCCCGGCAACACAGAATAATTGACAGCTGTTTCTGTATACAAACGTATTCAAAAAAACTGTCAATTGCTTCGTGTGAGTTTTTTTTTCTATGAGTACTGACAGTTTTATAATAGCTTTTCACATATGGAATCAAATAATAGAAAAATGCCTATACTTGTCCCCGAGATTCACATCTTCCACTCTTATCCTCTGCTGCCCTCAGATCAGGAACCGTCGGAGACGTGACAAATCTGTTTTAGAGATGTAGTTCTTTCACATATTCTATAAATATGACTTGTTTATAACTCCTTGGCATTTACATTTCTTGCCTATATAAGTAGAATTATTATACAGAGTGTCTCACTTGCTGCAGGCAAGAAAAATTAGCTATTAGAGATGAGCGAGCACCAAAATGCTCGGGTGCTTGTTACTTGAGCTGAGCTTTTTCTAATGCTCGAGAGCTCGTTTCAAGTAACAAACCCTATTGAAGTCAATGGGGACCCAAGCATTTTTCAATGGAGCAACGGCTGATTGGATTTGGCTGGAGAGGGGGAAATTTTCTCGAGCACCGCAGTGTTGCTTGCTTAAGTAACGAGTACTTTCGAGTATGCTAATGCTCGAACGAGTATGCTCGCTCATCTCTATTAGCTATAACTCCTAGACTAATGAACATATTTTAAGAAAAATTGGTCGAAAGATACCTAACTCAATGAATCAGGAACCCCTCCTAACACATTCGTCAAGCACCCTTTAACCTGAGCCTGACTGCCACCATGCATGTGATGGCAGTCACCAGCAAGGGTAATGGAACATCTAGTCTTGGCAGCTAGCTTGAATATCTCACTCGGCACACCGTGTCATCCCAACAGCTGCATTTTGCTTCAATTGTGTAGTCAATAGGAGCCTGTTGTACCTCTTGAAGCAGAAAGTTTACTTGAATAAGCCACAATCTATCCAGAAATTGAAAAGCCATATTGTGCAAGAAACTTCTGCAGTGACACCAGGTATGCTTAGCAGGGCATTTAGCAATATGTTCGGGTTCAGGGGCACTTGACCGCAAACAAAGGAGACTTCCAGCACATGTTATGAGGGGTTCCTAATTCTTATTGAGCAAGGCATGTTTTGACCAATCTTCATTAAAATATGTTCATTAGTCTTGGAGTTATGGCAGATTTTTCCAGGCCTCCAGCGAGTGGGACACCCTCTATTACATTCCTCCAAAGTTTTTTAACTCTTTCCAATCCAATTTTGGATTCAGGGTTTCCTAAAAGGTTTCTCTTTTTGCTGTTGTACAATGGTGCCATCTGCTGGCTAAAGCCAGTGTGTGTGCCCCAGAGTGGCTCTGACAGCAGAGTGGCTGGCAATAGACGGTAAGAATACCCTGTCGGACATCTTCTGACATTGGAGCTGTACAAGCCTCAATCAGAATGTAGGAAGACATCAGACAGTAGATAGGAAAGGGTTAAAATTATTCTATTGGTTTTTACTCCAGACTTTAAGATGCAAATTACATAAAAGTTTGTTACTGATCATTATAGAATCCCAAAAAGCATGGTCAACGATCTTTTAGAGGCAAACTTCATTTGGCTGTTCGTGTATGAGGATCATCAAGTCTATCAATGAAGGAAATATTTCCCGAAAACAAAATGCTGAAGTAGAATTAGAAGTCCGATCATGTACGGCAGTACATAAAAACATAAATGGCAGATTATTAAATGCATGATTGAGGACTGACAGTGGTATGTTCTTCAGAGTACTAGATAACGAAGACATGTCATTTGAAAAATCATTCTTGGAATTGATAGCTTCATTCTGCATTCTACCACAACTGTCTGCCTAAGATTTCCACGAGAGTGTTACTTTGCATGTAGATATACTTTATAACAAGGTCACGGTCTTATGTAATCAGACTTGATTTGAATCTGTAATTGTCTTTCTTAGTTTTCTTCCTGTTAAGTCTAGTACAAAGATTTCTTCCTTCTCTGAACCATTATGCTCCAGGGGAAATGTCTATAGTTCACTCCTTGGTATCTCATGGTGTTTGATAATGACCTTCTTTGACAGGTTGGAAGTTCACACTTTCTAGTCAAAGAAAAGGAGCTTCCATGGTTACGAATAGATCAGTAGTAATGTAAATTAAATAGTAGAGCTGAGATTTATAAACTACCTCTTTATTAACAATTATATGTTGATTCCAAGGGTGTACCGTTGCCAGAACAGCATGTCGGTCCTGTAAGAGTTGGTTTTTACGCGTATGTTTTATGATGTCCTATCAATTCATTTTGAAATGCCATGGAGTTCCAAGCCGCAGTCGAAAGCCCAATCCTATTATACATCACAGTATGCTCATTTCTTTGATTCAGCTGTACAGAAATAATATCAGCTTGTAAGCATACCAAACGCTATATTACTTGCAAAATAAGCAAGAAAAGGTACATTCATTTTTCTTGTCTAATAGAAATCATTTTGCACGCTGCGATGGTTTATCCTTTGCCACGTATAGAAGAACTCTATGTTCATGGGTAAATTTATGCTGTGAAAAATACATAAAACTACATAGTGCCAGTGTGTTATTTTGCATATTCAGAAACAGTGTACACATAATCACTTAGTCCTTTATCAGCAGACAAAACTACGATGCCTGAAAGATACACTGTCTGACAGTGCACTAAATCAAGGCAGAAATGCATTAAAGTTTAAGTGTGATCTACTGCCATGAGCACTCTGCAAGGGAAAAAAAATAAAAGCAGAGACATAGATAAAGAATCCAGGTAGGCAAACAAAATACAAGGTCCTCAAGAAGTCTACAAAAGTCTGGGTTGTACAATAGGTGGCTATTGTCCTAAGATGTAATGGCAACTATTTTCAATATAGTTACCTGTGGAATTCCCGCAACTCAACTGCAGCATGATTTGCATATTGAAACCACCATCCCAAAAATTAGGACTTCATGAAGCCCGAGAATCTATAGAATAGATAAATATGCACGCACTTGGTTGCTCTCATCATCTTGCTTATGTTTTTGGTAACCTGCACAGTGTTTCGGTAAATTCTAGTTACCCAATGGATGTGCCTATCTCGAAATCAGGTTTTTTTTTTTTGTTTTTTTTTAAATCGGATCATTTTTATTGAAGTTATCTTTTTGACTATCATTAGCCTTTCATTTCTACATATTTGTACATACATAAGTGTAATATGTATAAAAACATATCATTAGCCCACCCAAACAATATAATTAATCATAGCTATATTCAAACAAATCATAATCTCCCCATCCCCCCAAAAAATATTTAGACACAACCTAATAATTAGGTTAGAAAAAAAACTTTTCTCTATTTTTTCAACTCTCTCCTTCATCTTCCCTAAGTCCCGTCAACTTTTCTACAATACCACCGTGCAACCAGCTCTTGATATGAACTATCTATTATACTATATATGTCAGACCATCTTCCCAAAATTTTCTTAAATGCATTTTTCTTCCTAAATGAGTTTCTGAGCTAAAATTGTAAAGCTTGCAAACTTTCAATAAGGACTTCTACTAAATATGTGGTCACGTGACAGGCCAGTCAGCTGTCTGCATGTAGAGAAATCGGCTAACTGATCTGTTCGAAAAGAGTTGGACAGTGGTGGAACCCCTAATACATATTAATGGAAATTAATCCAAAAAAATATACAAAAACTGGTCTTTGAAGATATTTTCCACTTAAACAGGTAAATCAGGCAAATTGAATTCATCGCATTCTGAGTTCTTCTTTCACAGACCTCCACCAGATATAGTTTTATGACCCAATATAATTTTTTTTAACTTGCAACTATGAAAGTAAAATGTTTTCTGCAATCTTCCCTTCGGAGACAAGTTTAACAAGAATATTCCCATACAGTGTATTAGAAGAAATCCCACACATGGGTGTCACAGCTGAATATCTAGCTAGTCCACTGCCTCGACATGTTACTTTCTTTCAAGTACATTTTTCAGTGCTAATGGCTTGGGCTTTGAACTGTGCCCCCCTATAAGTGTGGGGACACCACATGAGCCTGTCATAATGACATATATAGATAGAATGTGTCCAGAGAACATAATGATGACAAAGTATTGCCTTCGGGATATGAAACATTGTCAACATATGGGGAGATACAAAGTCAAAAACACCTTTCTGTGAAGACGAAGGCTAGTTTATCACAACTTGCACATACTCTATATTTAGGAGTCAGGAAATCTCTAATATTTATTTTTCTCCTATTGTTCTGAAAACTCCCTTTTTGGATTTTGGCTTCACATTGCACATTCAAGAGCCAAATAAACTTTTAGAACAAGAGTGTAACCAGAGCCTACCCATTGTCCCAAATGGCCTCTTTTGAATTATATCTGCCGCATCCTTATCACCTGATAATAATCTCCAAATTGTTTTACCATTGTATATTGATTTCTGTTAGGCTTAGAAATTCTGTGTAAATGGGTATTGGCGGTAATTTATTTTTTTGTTGGCTTGTCTACAGCTGGCAGTGGATAGGTCACTATTGTTTTGTAGCCAATATTTGAGCAGAGAGGTTATTAACTAGGAGGAAATATAATTTTCCATTTCTTAGGAGAGCATTTATTCACAGTTGATTAAGCATGGCCAGTGAGGTAACTTATGCTTCTATACCAACCATATATTGAATATACAGTATTTAATTTATAATACTCCTCTAGGTAATTATCGGACAGATGACTCTGGCATGTCTTGTCCACTATACAGTGCTGCAAGCCACATGCATATGATTTCTAATTTTAAGGTGGTTCCCTTAATATCAGTATGGGTGCCCTTGGGGACATGAGTGCACATAGTAAATTCGATTAGACGTAATTGAAGGGTTCACCCACGCATGCAGTAATTATGATCCTGAGCATCCGAGGAAAATTAGTGTATAATGTCTTAATTAAAGCATGGTAATACCATTTTAGTTACAGATTAAATTATGTAAAGCTCTTTAAATATGCTCATTCTTGTATAATTAAGAATAAAACTACATCTATAAAGAAGATACTTGCATTATTAATGTGTGTTTGCATAGAAATGGTGCATAAGGGGCAAATAATTCAATTACAAATAAGCCAGAGCTATTGTGGCAGAGTTCTTTGGTGATCACATGGATCCATACATTCCTAAAAAAAATGTATTTCCATATCAATAGAATTAAACAATTCCAACAAGGCTAACAACATTGTATAGAATACATTATAAGAAGAATGGTATAACTATTGCCACGGGCTCTATTGTGTCATGTTGCGCAAATAAAACATGTAAGATAAAACAAGCATTGTTAAGATACTTTATCTTTCTCACCGTACATTAAGTGTGGTATCAGAATTATAGTATGGTGTGAAACACTTCTGAAGCAATATTACTTGGAAGTCAGAAAGGGAAAACAATAGAGAAGACTTGCTATATGTTTTATAGAAACAGTATTACTGCATATTCACTTAAAGGGATTTACTCAATTTTTTCATAAAGTTGCTAAGGACATGGTCTGGAAAAACAAAATCTAAGCCATACTGACCTGTTGAATGTCCCGCAGAATTTACGTACTGTTCATCATTCATGGGAGAACCGCAGCCAATCTCTGGCTTCAGCTGTCATGTGTGAATGATAACATATGACTATTGAGGCCACTGACTGGCTGCTGTGGTCACCTAAATGATGAATGGGCATGTGATTGCTGTAGGAGCTTTCGGGACCTGTCTAGCGGGGATCATACTCTGATGGCTCCCAGCCATGGGCTAATTGAGACGATGCGTGCCTAAACTAAGAGATAAAGAAGATAAGGGGAGTGAGGAGTTCTGATTTATTGGTAAAGTGTTGTTTCTATGGAGAAATTAGGGTTTAAAAGGGTTGTATGAGACTAAAAACCATGTTTGCCTTTCTGAAACAGTAAAGCTGCCTACATACACAGCGAATTGGCTGCATGATTTTTGCATCCTAAAACCTGGAGCAAATAAGCCTAAAATCTGGTGTGATTTTGCCACAGATTTTTTTTGTGGATTAGCCACACATTTTAACCCTTGTATTTCAAGAGTTGAAATCCACAGCATAAATTAGGCATGCTGCGGATTTAGAATTCAAAGCGTTTTTCAAAGAATCTGCAGATTTAGTGCAGAAATTTGCTGCACCATGTTCAGCTCAGGCACCCTTCTTGCCTCGTACCCATACGTAAATCATGCTGCATACAGCTGCAAAACATATTTACAATACATGATACAGCCCCTGGTGTAATCTTTCCAAACATGACTCGTTTCCTGCACTACATGAAAAAGCCCCTTAGGCCACTCTGTCACACAAACCACTTTTTACTGCTGTTGGCATGGCATCCCGAGCGCCGCGCTTACCGTGGTACAATGCTCCCGTATGTTTTAATGAGGTTACTCAGACCTGCGCTCAAACATGGTGTTTCTAACGCTGCTATTTTATTGTCTGTTTTATTATTGCGTTTTCGCATTTCTTAATGCACTTACTCACTGATCAAATTGTTCGGGGGCATTAAAAAGCACTGACAAATGCTGTACCATGCGTTCGAAAACTCAGCTCTAAATTGGAGTAAAAATGCTACGATTTCGAGTTGCATTTTCTAAATGCATGTGTGAGAGCGGGGTCATTCCATGCCAAGTGGACCAGTGGTCCCCACTCGGCCATCTCCGATTTTGCTGAAAATTTATAAGGATGTACATGTATGTTTGAAACGAGGTTCTGTAAAGTTCTAGGGCCAGATATCAAATACCTGGGACACTGTTGCCCTTTCACTGGAGGTCCCAATGAGCGCGCGGCTTCAGCTACGAGGATTTTGCAAACTTAAGCCATACTTTGGTTAAATATATCTCAAAACCAAAAACCATTGGTAATTTGTGCTTTGACCAGTACACCAAACAGCTATATGGCTTTGCACTGCTGCAATATCACGGTCAAAGCATATGTATTTGTGAAGATATTCACACCCACATATGATGAAAAATGTTAAATGATCAAATCTGACCTATTTTTAAGGTCAAATATCTAAAAAAGGGTACCCCTCAAATCTATTTATTTTGATATCAGTCGAAAGAGCAAATTTTTCTCTACAAGGATCATCATTTTATTTTTTGGAGTCTTTCAGTTTAAGAAAAGAAAAATGCCACTGAACATGGCGTTTTTAAACATACGCAATGAATGATAAATGCACTATTCAAACCCTTGCGTTGGTCCATGGTGGTTATACCACTACCAATTCCCTAAGAATTGGTATTATAATCCTATTAAGAATTGTAATAATGCCAAATCTTTTGAGAATTGGCAGCCCCATCGCCTAGGGGCCACGCCCGATAGCCGTGCAAGGCCAGCCACGGGCGGTCTCTTTATCACAGGTTCCGAAGCCTGAGGGTGGGTGTCTTAGCCTAGGATCCCAAGCCTAATATTGGGTCTCTTTTGTAGTTCAAGAAGAACGGTTCAAAGATGGACATACAATTGCTGGAACACGAGAAAATCACCAGTTTGTGCCAATTGATGACAAAAAGATTCGCATTTCAAGGGTGTCAAATGACACATCATCTTTCATTGCCCATGTAGATCGATCTGTCAGATCAGAAATGCCTTTTGTGCCAATTGCAAACCTCCAGCCAGGGCAATACATTGCCTGCATTTACGATAACAACTGGTGGATTGGAAATATTTCTGAAATTTCAGTCGACGACCATGATGCATTAATAAATTTCATGCATCCTCATGGACCAGCTAGCTTCTTTCACTGGCCTGTGAGAAATGATACCTGCTGGATTCCTGAGCAGTCAATCATTGCAATACTGCCAGCACCAGCTGCAACAGCAATGGGACGACAATACAGCTTCTTGGAGCCAATTATGTTGCAAATTCAGCAACAGTTCCAGACCACTTAGACTGAACATTATGGCTTGGGAACCAACAAAAGAGACCCAATATTAGGCTTGGGATCCTAGGCTAAGACACCCACCCTCAGGCTTCGGAACCTGTGATAAAGAGACCGCCCGTGGCTGGCCTTGCACGGCTATCGGGCGTGGCCCCTAGGCGATGGGGCTGCCAATTCTCAAAAGATTTGGCATTATTACAATTCTTAATAGGATTATAATACCAATTCTTAGGGAATTGGTAGTGGTATAACCACCATGGACCAACGCAAGGGTTTGAATAGTGCATTTATCATTCATTGCGTATGTTTAAAAACGCCATGTTCAGTGGCATTTTTCTTTTCTTAAACTGAAAGACTCCAAAAAATAAAATGATGATCCTTGTAGAGAAAAATTTGCTCTTTCCACTGATATCAGAATAAACAGATTTCAGGGGTACCCTTTTTTAGATATTTGACCTTAAAAATAGGTCAGATTTGATCATTTAACATTTTTCATCATATGTGGGTGTGAATATCTTCACAAATACATATGCTTTGACCGTGATATTGCAGCAGTGCAAAGCCATGTAGCTGTTTGGTGTACAGAGCAAAGCACCGGTTACAAGTGGTTTTTGGTCTTGAGCTATACTTGGCCAAAGTTTGGTGTAAATGTCATGCGGCGTGATTTTCAAGCTACTTTGACACAAAATTGTGGCCGATATATTCTTTTGTGATAGCCGGTACTAATTTTTTTGTGTTCACCAGCAAAAGTTGAGCTAGTATGTCCAATTTCAGCATCATAGCCAGTATATTTCTATAATGCCTATGTGCCAAAGTTTGCAAAATCCTTGTAGCTGAAGCCGCGAGCTCAGTGGGACCTCCAGTGTAAAGGCGACAGTGCCACAGGTATTTAAGATCTGGAGCTAAAACTTCACAGAACCTCGTTTCAAACATATACATATATCTGAGTAAATTTTCAGCAAAATCGGAGACGGTCGAGTGGGGACGATTTTGAAAATTGGTCCAATTGATGTGGAATGACCCAGCGGCCTTTGGATGTTTTCATGTTTTTTCTTGTACTTTTGAACCACAATTAAGAAAAAACACATTAAAAAGCCTGCATGCAGTATTTAAAGACCACATACGTTTTTAAGAACCTGCATAAACTTATGTGTGTTTGATGCATTTTTTGTGTGAGGAGAGCAGCAGGGCATGCAGACGTGACCGCCGTACAGTTTGTTAGCAGGAGCAACAGGATGATGACATTGTGCAGTGTGTCTGCCTCCCTCCTTCTCCTCCTCCTCCCCTCTGTGCTTTGGCCTCCTCTCTGGCTTGCACTGTCAGCTGCAGCGCAACAATCTTGAGGCGGGCAGTGCGACCACCTGCTAATGCACTGAATGTGCATTTGTATATGGCAAAGGATGGCCTGCAGGTCCTTTCAGTGCAGGTTAGTCTATGTTTGTCATGTTGACACCAACTAACTTCCAAGAAACTTTGCAGTGTATTCATTGATAGATTACCATAGCTTGCTAATTACTGTATCAATAAGATATCAATATTGATGTTTGCTATATTTAGTTTAACTCCTGATAAAAGGGCCGTCTCTAGTTTAAGCTGAATAGGGCATACTTGCAGTGGGACTTAATAGACACCTCTGCTTATTTCTTTGTACAAGCACAATATGCTGACATACAGATGTATACTAGCATATTGATTATAAAAAATGCCAACACAAAGGCTGCAGCATTGTACATACCTCAGTGGTCAGTACTGTCACTTCGCAGTGCTGGGGTCCTGGGTTTGAATTTGACCAAGGACAACATCTGCATGAAGTTTGTGTGTTCTCTAAATGTTAATGTGGGGTTCTCTGGGTACTCTGGTTTCCTATACACATTTCAAAAACATAACGATAGGTTAATTTGGAATTTAGGTTGTTGGTCCCAATGGGGAGTAAAACTGCTGTGAGTGATGATTATCTGTACAGCTCTACAGAGTATGTTGGCACTGCATAAGCTAGGAAAATATAGGTAAGTACCTATATAGGACAAATAATAAGCTTGTGAAAATCCAAAATGCTAAGAGAAACAAAAAACATTTCTGGCCCTTAAATTCAAAATTTCCCAATCTTTGTGATTATTGATGGTAGCATTGAATCTGCAACATGAATGCTTCATTAATTTGATGCAGTTTGACCTGGAGGAAAAGTCTTTTGTTAATGTACAATGTAAATCTGTTAGTAATATGCTGTTGCATAGTGACTGCTCGGGCTTTTAACATGTTAGGACAATTGGTGTATGGGCACAACTGTCTATTCTCTGTCCATCCTGGTCTAACGCTCTTCTCGGTAATGCATATGCTATCTGTTTCTGATAGAATTTGTTTCTGTAACTTTGTTAAATCAGGTGCAATATATTCTTGGTATTCTGTCCTAGAAGCTACCGGATAGCGGTTCAGGAAGAATTGTTAAAATCATGGCATTACAGAGCATAGCTGAATGCTGAATACTTCATCAAGAAAAACCTTGTGAAACTTTCCTAATTCTTCAGCTTAAGTTCCTGAGTTCCTTATTCTCCACAGAAAAAATGTCATGGAGGAAATGAGAACTCCAATAACTCTATTATGCTGGCATATTCATTGTGAGGCAGTGATTTGGAATTTTTTTCTACTTTGAAACTTTGAGCCTGGATGTCTGTAATGCTGTTAAGGAATGCATAGCATCTATCTTTTTATAAATGCCAATAACCAGAACTTAAAGCTCAGAGCCACTATTAGCATTTTCAGCATGCCGAAAGCAAGGGATGCAGAAAGCCATTTTAACTTAATAGAGCAGTAGCAGGTTGTATACAAGGAACTCTTGTGAAATCTAGAGAGGAGATATGCATAATCTATTTTAGAGAGCTTTAACCAGTTACAGATCACATTAGATCTCTAAAGTGCTGTTTGATTTGGGATCTAAGTAGAGGCTCTAACTAATGGAATAAACAGTGGATTCTTTTTGTACATAAGCCAAGAAACTTGAAAAGTGATTTAATATCTATGATCACAGGGTGTAACCTGTTTCAGATCTTCATCAGTCAAAATTAGGAGCATAAAAACTAGCATCTGGGTCATTCCATGTCAAGTGGCCTAACTGTCCCTGATCAACAGCCTTTAATTTTGCTGAAATTTTTACTGAATGTTTATATACCACCTGTATGAAGTTCTGCAAAGTTTCAGCTTGGTGTGTAGCTTGGTTTAGGTACTAGAGACATTTGTATGAAAGTCACTATTCCCCCGCAGAGGTCGTTTCGAAAAAAATATCCAAATTTGTTATCACTGTTCTTGATCTAAGTAAGCTAACTCACTGGTCGAGTACAAACCTTCTCCCAAATTAGGCCATATGACTTGGAATGACTCATCAGCAATTGTGATGTTGGTGTAGCAATTGGACAGTTAGATATCATTTTGGAATTGCCCTACCATGGTCAATTGCACATATGCAGCCAGCCGGTAATCTATTGGTCAGAAGAGAAGTTGTGCATATATCATTTCTCAGTGACAGTGTTGCAAGTGAGGATTGGGACAGAGGTGATATCACGGCATCATCCCTAGCTCACGTGATCCTCACAGTGGCCCATGTTCATTGTAATTTTGGTTCCAGATGTTGACTGGAACACTTCTCTGTCTATGTATAATCATATTGTTTGACTTTGAGGTTAGGCATTCCAGCCAGCCAATCAGTATTAGTTTGTGTATATTTATTCCAGCTCCTCCCCTCAAAGGGTTATATTCTGAGTCTGAAGGTGTTTCTGGTTCTGTCAAAGGCTTCTTGTCCTGACCTTCATTCCTGTTAAAGCTAAGTCTGCTGTGCATTTTCTTATTTATCTGGGTTATTACATCCTATTTTCTGCACTTTCATGGTTTATTGAAACAATAAAATAAATGTTGTTACTTGTATAGCACCAACTTATTCTGCAGCACTTTCAGGTAATTTACTTATTAACACCACCAAGCTGGGTACTCATTTTACCAAACTCGGAGAGATGGAAGGCTTAGTCAACCTTGAGCCAGCTACCTGAAACATCAGGGATTGAACTCACAACCTTCGGGTTGTGAGCGAGAGCTTAGGACTACATTTCTGCTGCCTTAACACTCTGTGCCACATGGGGCTTATTAGATAGAAGTGTTGTCTAACATCCACTACTATTTCCTGTCACCATCTAGATAAAGTCATGGTTGCCCCAGGTTTCTGACCTGAGGTTGCCCTCATCAGGGCGATTGCTCCGCTAGTTGGTAGGGTCTTCCCATATCTTAGAGTTTAGGGTTAGATTCTGTCTCTCCCATTTTGTGTTTCCTTTTATATGTTGTTGTGTTATCTGCGTTTATACAGTGTGTGTAGATTTATCCTTTTGGACATAACTATTACATTTGGGTCAGGCATAACAGATAGCCTCTTACAATGGCATTTGTTTGTGCCATAACTGTTTCTGCAGACATCTAGGATGGAGCTATGATGGTCCAGAGAACTAAAGTGATTGGTGAGTGAATCATAAACCATGAAATTAAATAAATTAGACCTGGTTTACTTGAAATCCTGCCACTTATTGAAATAATATGTCAGTGACATTTCCTCCCTAGGTTCCAAAACAGTGCTTCAATTCATATTATAACTTAATATCCAGTTAATATCTGTAAAGGGGATGTCCAGTTTAGAAAAAAAATGTTTTTACATACCCTATTAGTTTATAAAGATGGAGTGTCCTTCCTTCAGGACCCAAATATTTTAGCCAGAGCAGATGACTGCTACCAAGGAAATTTCTCACTCTGGAAGATACAACACATCCTACAGTGAAACTCCATTAATTTCAATAGTATTTCAATAGTATAGCTACATTTCCACTGTGAAGGCATTGAAGGAAACTCAACACTTGGTCCCAGATTCTTCAACCCATTACAGCTGTTTACAGGGGTCCCAACAGCAGGACACTAAGGTTGATTTCACATGGACAAGTGCGACATTGACCCGATATTGTGCTCGGCAACATGTGATTTTGCCACGAACGCAAGGCATTTTTGTAGCAAAGCCACGTTGCATCACTTCGGGTAGTGATCTTCTGCCATGGCTGATCGCTGAGTGTCTGACATTGTTTTCAATGGAAGACCTTGCTTCTCATCGCACTTGCATATAAAATAATGGGGTTCATATTTGTACGTGATTTGTGCATCTCACACCACACAAATCCTACGCAATTTTCTTGGCCTAAGATCAGCTTACTATTGGGCAGCACCTGTAACAAAAAGGAAGGAAGCTGTGCAAAGCTGTCACCATGGTTCTCCCTATGAAATCTGAGATTTCTTTTTGGAAATGTACCAGTTTTCTTGTCTAAATTCTACCAAAAAACTGTCTTACATGGTTTACACCACTCATCTGATGTGTTTAAGAAAGTTTTTTCACCACTTCGAGCAAGGGAAGGTGGCTTCTTAAGGGCCTTTTACATGTAATGATTATCACTTAAAATTCGTTAAAACGATGGCTTTTGAGCAATAATCGCTGTGTGTAAATGCTACCATCCTGCACTTTTCGTTTGAACAATGATTTTTAGTTGAGTTTAAAAATCATTGTTCAGACCGCATGCTGGGATCAGGAGATAACATCTTATTCTTTGTGCAGCCTATGGCTGAAAACAGCCCGCAGGCTATTATCTCCATGGGAGCTAATAACATTGTTTTCTCTTAGCAGCCCATGGCTGAACAATAGAGCTACTTACAGAGCTCAGACCACCTGCTGAGTTCTGTAACCGCTCCCAGAGGCTCCTTTGCACGCAAATGAAGCTGATAAAGTACTAATGGGCATTAGTTAAGCATAAAATTCATCCTTCAGCAGAAGAGCTGAAAAGAAGGACCACACAATGTGTTCTGCCTAGGGAGCGCTGATTACATTGTCTCAACTGTCACCCCCACAGCAGAACAAAGGGAATGTATTCAGAGAATAGACCACCTGCTGCTCTCTAAATATAGCTGCTGATGGCTCACACTCATTGCTTCAGCCTCTAATTGGTACTAATAGGTATAAGTACCAATTAGTTTATGCAAAATGATCGCTCAAAAGCCATTGGTGCTAATAGGCATTAGTACCAATTAGTAGTTTATGCAAAATGATTGCTCAAAAGCCATCTTTTGAGTGATCATCTTTGCGTGTAAATGGGCCTTTAGACTAAACAATGTAAAGATGCATCGGATTTACAATTCAGCAGAACCATTGTGATAAATGTCTTGCATTTTAACACTCTATAATCTAAATTGTACTGTTTAATTATTAGATAGTATTAGTAAGTCTCCCCAACTATGTTTGTATCATTCGGCAAAATCTGGTACGTTCTGTTAACTGTAACTACAATCCACAACCACTGTCATTCCCTGTGCTATACTTCTCTTGGAGGTTTCACTGTGACTCCTACAAAGATTGTGAAAAACTTCTGCGTCCGAAGTGAGACGTGTAGAAACTCTATCTGCAAGCAAACACATCTGTTTATTAAGATATATCCGATTATGATTTTACTGGGTTAGGCCTCTTTAGATTACTTTGCTATATCCTTATCCCTTTAGGCCTGTCTACGTAGAATTGTACAGTTGGTATCTCTTTGGATGTGAGCGAATTTCAGTGGAGTACAAAGGGAAAGGTTGTAGGTTATCGGATCAAATTACACAAGAAAACCTAATATCTCCGGTCTACTATATCCTGCTGTAATAAAAAGGTGTAATCACTTGGCTACCATCTGCAGCCATGACTTCTCTATTTTTAGGCTGGGTGGCTACTTCTGACGCTCTCAGAGGCTTTGTACAAGATGGCTTTCTATCAGGCGATTTAGATGTATTTAGTTTTGACATCTGAAGTAGACTCTTATCTTAAAGCCCTTTGGTATCAGGGAGGACGGCAATACAGTTACAGGTAGTATATTTTCACAAAATAAGGGATTTTGTAAAACTTTTTTTATCCTTATTTGAACCAGCTTATCCAGTTCTTACTTTCATGAAAGTCAAATAATGGTGAAGGTTCAAGATAAAGGAAAGAGCTGTTAACCTTTGCTGCAAATACCCAGCTGCTTCCTATCTCTTGTAATTTCAGATAATGTTACAGCGGAAAAATGACTATGATTCTTAGGGTTCATTATAATAAAAAATGGATCTTGTAAACAACACAAAGTAAAGCGTTGATGTTATAATAATGAATAGAACAAAGGATGTTCGGATGTGACTTTGGATGACATTGTTAAAGCGGGACGTATCATTATGACTCATGTGAGCGATCATTAAAGGGCATTTGCCAAACTGCTGAGAAACACAGCACAATTATGAAGTATACAAAGTTTGGAAAGCTTCGAGTTCAGCTTCAGTTTCCATTCTTTAAAGGGGCTGCCCACTTACATTCCGTTCTTAGTGGAAATAGAGTCTGATCACAGGTTAGTTAGCTGCTAGGGCCCTCATTAACCATTAATAAGTGTAATCTATGGGGAAATCAAGGAAGGTTCAGCACCACCACAGGTGAAATTAAACATTACATGATGCCCATTAAAATGAATAGGGTCCCCGAGTAAGGCACGGGTATGATGGGTCCTCCAGAGACAATGACATTCTATATAATCACTCTCTGCCCTGGCTCATAGGAGGGTGACTGAAGGAAAAAAGCTAGGATATAAGGTGGGGCCTTTTGCATAAAAAAAATAAAGTGTAAACTTGAATTCTCTTTTTACTAAACTCAGCAAAATGGTATATTTAGTAGTCTTAGGACCTCTTCCTCAGATGTGCGGGGGTAAACAACTTTGATGGGAATGGCGGTTTAGGTGTACACGTCTATGCTTAGAGAAGAGGTTGACAAGTTGGCTTTACTCTTAACTGAGTGATTGTTTTGTTTGAAAGGCCGTGCCTGATACCAGATGAACAGAGAAAGATCATATAGGCCCGAAATGTTCAATATATACTAATCAGCTATACTAATAATTGCTTGTCCCTATAGTTGAGCCTGAATAATTCTATGTGATAAAAATAAAGATAATTGATTTTGCATTGAAACAAAGAGCGCTGTGGACACAAGCGTGCTTCTAGTGGTTGCTGGGGTCGTAATTGTGACCTGACCCCATAGCTATGTGGGCCCATGGGCCCTCCGCCAATATACTGATGTACACTGCAGCACATATTTTTTTAAGTGTCAGGGCCCTAAATTAGCGGTTGGGCCATCTGTGTTCTGATAATCGTTCACGATCTAGCAAGAATCTGAACAATTACCATTCAGAGTACAGTAAATGTATGCACTGACTGAACAACGAATGATAATTTCTTTGCTTATTGTTTAGTTTATACATGCATAAACTGTGACAATCGGCCTGTGTAAACAGACAGTCATTCATCTATGAAGGACTGCCTATTTACTGTGATTGGGGTGGGCGGGCTGGAACGATACCCAATCCGGTCCACCTCCATTCACTGAGCAATGATCATAATTAGAGATGAGCGAACGTACTCGTTTCGAGTAATTACTTGATCGAGCACCGCGATTTTCGAGTACTTCCGTACTCGGGTGAAAAGATTCGGGGGGCGCCGGGGCCGGCGTGGCGGAGCGGGGGTTAGCAGTGGGGAACAGGGGGGAGCCCTCTCTCTCTCCCTCTCCCCCCCCCACTCCCCGCTGCAACCCCCCACTCACCCATGGCGCCCCCCGAATCTTTTCGCCCGAGTACGGAAGTACTCGAAAATCACGGCGCTCGGGCGAAAAAGGGGCGTGGCCGAGTTTGCTTGCTCATCTCAAATCATATTGCATTGAGCAATTATCGGCTCATAAAAGCACAGGAACAATCACTGTTGTGATGACTTTTGGGCGCTCTGCCCCCAACAGGTTGTCCTGTGTAAAGGGACCCTGACTGTATCAGAGATAAGATTTTCAATGAAGCTGAGTGTCCGTGTAACCCATCCACAATATGGACAAGTGCTCCAGCCTGACAGTGGGTATCCTGACCCGAACTCGGAGCATCGTAGATTTCCATGATGCTCTGAGTTGGGGTCAGGAGACTCGCGGTCTGGTTGGGACACTCGTCCGTATTATGGACACCCAATAACACCCTTAATATGGTCATGTGTAACTGGCCTGAATGTTAATGGCCTAAGTGGAGGAGTTGCTCATATCTGTCAATCAAACTAGCGCTCTTATGTTCTAACTTCCTGTACACAAGAGAAATAAGAACTGGTTCCTGAGTAACTGGGAGGAAATGTTTAAAGATCCCTTTTGGCGGTGCGTTCTGCTGGTAAATGACTGGATAGACGCTGTATTTTGTGATCGTTGAGATTATAGCTGGAAAATACCCACTTTTAGATTAAAGAGAAACATCTCACATTGATATCATGATAAAAGAAAAACGCTTAGAGCTATTCCAAAGTGATATTAAATTGTTTTGACACGTCGGAATTGAAATGCATTTATTTGCCTAGAGATATATATTGCATTAGGTACTAAAGTTTGGGTAAATTAACAGCTTGTACCGCATTCACCTGCGTAGTAAGCAGTTCTGCCGCAGCCTCTTCAGTGGCCATTGATTGGCAGCTGAAATCTAATGCTGTCAGCTTTTGTCTATCAATCCAGAAACAGACCACACAGTTGGGCTATACAGAATAATAAAATGCAACTTGTCATTCAGGACTCATTCAGCGATGCCTCAAGAATATTACTTAACACCTTATGAAAGGTAACATTGCATTAACAAAGCAAGTGTGATTAATCACTTCCAAAGTCAATGTCCCCGGTCTAGTGATGTGGATCAAAGGAACTGTGAAAACAGTCTCCTTATATAAATATACAAAGAGTGTTAATATTCTGGGTATGTGCAGATCAGTGGACATTGCATCTCAAAAGGCGGCTTATATAGCGCCAAAACGCAATGTGCATTGTTGTGTAGACTATATAAAGGCTTATTCAGCATTCATGCAAGGGGGGCGGTTTTCAAATATATTCTCTTTAGGGCTCCCATACACTTGCGTTTGCGTTTTTTGTTAACTGGATTGTCAATGGGACTTTCTAATGTTAAAAACGCAACGCAACTTGCAGTTTTGTTGCGTTGCGTTTTTAACATTAGAAAGTCCCATTGACAATCGCGTTAACAAAAAACGCAAGCGCAAGTGTGTGGGAGCCCTTAAAAAGAACTTGTCACAGTTGTGTTGCCCATGAAATAACAATTCTGGAGTTTTCCTCCTTGAAATATATGACTATATTGAAAACTGGGTGTTACATCTCCTACTTAACAGCCTGACTCTGTTAGCACTGACTGGCTGGTGTCTGAGTTTGCAGGGATTCACCCCATTTGTAAGCGCTATGTTAAAAACAGAAGAACTTAATAAGCTTTTTTTTTAGATGAGCGTATTACCGCCACATTTATGGCTTATGATGTTCCGAGTTTTGGTCAATTAGATGTGTGGTCAGGCCAGAACACTTGTCCGTATTATGGACGCATAAATCCTCATGTGAAACCGGCTTTACACTCAGTAAGAAAGTATGCCCCACACTTGGTACTTTTGGGGGAATATAAGTATCTATTTAAAGATTCACTTCACTACACCTAGTCACTGGTCACTAGAATTTTCGCTTAGTTTCCCTGATTCTACTTTCCCCATATTGGTCGTTGTTGAACTATGATAAAAATTGACCACAGGAAAGGAAAAGGAAGGCTACTGACTAGATGAGAGGTTCCCAATGGATAGATCAGCACATGGGGGATTCTTCACAAATTATCCATCTTCATTCCTCAACGAGATATAGAGCTGCAATGTTTCGACCCGTTCTGGGTCTTTTTCAAGCATGCAGCAGATACTCACAAATATATATATATATATATATATATATATATATATATATATATATATATATATAATATTCTACACACCACAGAGACCAATGAAACAAACGAGACAGACACTCCCCCACCTACCACATTGTGGAGTCGGGGATTTAATGTGGGGGCTGTTCTATTGTGAGCTGTAGACTTGTCAGGGATGATATTAAAGTCCCCACAAATCAGCAATTTCCCCTGTTTTATTTTGTTTATTTTTCTGTATGTTTTGTTTAAAAAGGATATTTGTGCTTTATTAGGGGCGTATAAATTTACTAACGTAATTTTATGTCCATAGAGAGTGCCCACCAAGATGATAAACCTGCCCTGTGGGTCTATTAATTGATTTTGGAGTACAAAGTCTACATCATCTCTGATTGCAATGAGGACTCCAGCTTTTTTCTTTTTTGAATTTGCCATGTAGATTTGTGGAAATTTTTTGTTAGTGAGTTTTGGACCTGTTAGTTCAGTAAGGTAGGTTTCCTGTATGCATAGTATATTAGCATTTGTCTCTCTTGCTTCTCTCCAAATCATCACTCTTTTGAAACAGGAGTTTAGACCTTTAGCGTTTTGTGAGAGTATTTTAATCGTCATTTAATGTAGAGGGGTTTTGTTGATAATTTGGGTTAGTGGAGAGGCGACATATTTTTTTTTAACAAAGAACATGAATAACAAATAACAGATACTTAATAGCTTGCTCTTCGGATGCTGTCTCTGTTGTAGAACGTCCGTGCTCTTTGTACCTGCATAATAAAAGAGATAACACAAAAAGAATACGATGGTATAGTGAGAAACAGGTTGGAAAGCAGGTCTTAGCACCTGCATGGGTTTGGGGGTAAGGAAAAGTTCGCCTGGAGAATTTCCAGCCCAAATTTTGCTGTTGGTTTAGGTTGTCACCAGCAGTGATTTCTTTGGAAGTATGATGTATAGTTTTGGAAGACTTTAGTTAACTTGTCCGGGGGAGAACAAGACATGCGTGATGATGGGTTTTGTGTCTTTTTCTGGTTTGTCGGAAAAGGTTTCTCTGTTATCTGGATTCCCCATTTTTGTAGTATGGATTCACCCATCTCGGGTGTTGAGATTGCATGAAGTGAGTTGTCTTTGTGTACTAATAGTTTGGTGTGGAATCCCCATCTATATGCGATGTTTGTAGCTCTCAAAGAAGTCGTTATTCTTGTGAATGCTTTTCGGCTTTGAATTGTAAATGCGGAGAGGTCTGCGAAGAGGTGGATACCAGAGTATGGGCCAGGGAGGGTGGTTGATTTTCTTGCTGTATACATGAGAGCCTCCTTAATATGAAAGAAATGTACTCTCGCTATTACATCTCGAGGATATGCTACTGATATGAATTTTGGTTTAGGCAATCTGTGGATTCTGTCAATTATGCGGTCGTTTTCAGTAGTATGCGGTAGAAGAGTTGCTATAAGTTGAGAGAGATAATTTTTCAGCTCTGATTGTTCGATATTTTCAGGGATACCTCTGATTTTAATATTGTTCCTCCTGTTTCTATCCTCCAAATCTGCCAATTTGTGTTTTATAGATGATACTTCTTCCTCTAACGCATGATGCGCATCAATTAGAGTATTATGCGATGTTGCGAATTCTGCCATTTTGTTTTCAACATGTTCTGTGTGGTCTCCCAACTCTACGAGGGATTGACGGAATGAGGAGGACACTTGTTTCATGTCATTTTGTAGCGTGTCTCTTAATGCTATGATCATGTTTTTTATGAAGTCTTCTTAGCCAGGAATACCGGATGTGGGAACATTTACAATAAAATTCTCTTCCTCTTCCTCAGAACTCAATTGAGAGGAATGAGGAGTGGACAGTCTGGGTTTTTGCTTTTCTGGACTGTTTGAAGGTGATTGAGACTGAGGTGAGGCAAAAAACGATGGCAGAGCGGCCAATTTATGTATCTGTGAAGTACTCCTGAACTCCGATGGGAATGTTGGGTTATCATCTTCCTCCTCTGTATTCCCGATTATGGGTTTTTGCAGGGGATTTTCTCTCCTGTTGTTATTTTTTCCCCTCTCATTTGGATTGCTTATCTGCAGTTCTTGTGTTGTTGCTGGGGATGGGTGGGTCGGAGCGTGTCTGGGCGCCATGCTATGTGGGCTCTGTATGTTATCAGATCCCCCCCTCTCCCCTTGCTTACCGCTCCGCTCGGCGGCTTCTCTCTCATCGTCGGCTGGTTGTGGATGCCATCTGTGTCTGGGGCTCCGGACGCTGCAGCGGCTGTGACAGGCGCTCTCCTCGGTTCTTCATCTGTCACTGAGGCGGCGGGGGAAGACAGCTTCACAGGGAGTTCTGGACGCCTCAGGGAGAAGCCCGAGATCCTCTGTGGCAGCGGCTTGGATATCTTCTTCTCTAGGATGCTGTCAAGAGGACCACTTCTAGCCAGGCTCTCGTTGTCTCCAGGCAGGAGCGCGATGTCATCTGCAGATACTTTTCTGGCGTCCCCGGTAGGCATCTTAGGCATCTTCTCTCCCTTCTCTGCAGGTGCCAGGATATCAGGAGATCGCGGCCGCGTGTAGCCCGCTCCCAATCCTCCCGACGCATCGGGAAGAAGTCAGACATCCTCTCCGGTGGTGCTTTAAACACCTTCCTCTTCGGCATGATAAGTAGAGGGTGAACGGATAAAATTTCACCGCTGGTATCTGCTTTTTAGGCTGTATTTAGACGGAGCTTAGCTCAGAACGTCCGTCTCTGCTTTCAGTCAGACCACGCCCCCCCACCTACCGCATTGTGAATGGCTCAGTAACATGCAGCACAGCCGTCCGTCATCAAAATCAAACTAATAATAAACATCCTTACGATATGCTGGTTGGTAATCTTGCACCGTGGACTGCGCATGGGAAAATCACCTCCAATGTCATTACCAGTAGTAGCTAATCAAGTACTAATGCACATGCGTGGACAATATCCACCCGTGGGAATCTGCATCCTCCAAGCAGACTAACTCAATATATTCGAAAACAAACTATTATCTCAACACTATTGTACTAGATAGCTAAAGAAAGATATAATCAGAGTTTATATATACATTTAGACTAAATTAACGATCCCGCTTAGACCATCATATTGCGCATGCGGGAGGCCCATCGTCTTGCAATGTCCGTAACACCTTCTATGGAAAGTTAGACCATCATTATGCGCATGCGCAAGGCCTATCGTTTCGCGATATCTGTAACACCTTCTATAGAAACACTAACCAAATACTACATATGTAGAGGCGCATGCGTGTGAATTCTCTACCACTATCAATGTGCCCAATAGAATACACAAAAATGCTGAGATGGTAAATAGCAAATTAACTTAAGGCACTATATAAAGCCAGGTAACCTATCATAATCAAAAAACCTTATATGATTTACCCAGTATAATCAGGCAAACAGGGAAAAATTAAACTGGCATAATCAAATACAATTATGGGAGATCACAACTATATATCAGCCGATAACTCCCCAAAGGTAGAAAATGTCTCTCATATCACCATAAATCGTAATTCCTAGTACTAACTCCTTGACCATGAATCATAGAAAGACAAAGAAGATTCTAATTAATATCATAAAGCTGAATATATATTCATAGATAGTCCTATTTAATGGACTCTAGATGAGAGGTCGTCATTAAAGTGTCCGTGTGCTTTAGACAGTGGGAGAAATGTACTGTGCTTGGTATTTCTTACGCTTGACTAAGTACAATTTCCCCGGGTGTATGGTGCACTAAATACATGAAGAGGCTATTAGTTGGCTTAGATTATGTCAAAAATTGTGCCAAAAGTTTTGTGCAATTTTCCACTATTTTTGGTGCAGTTTAGACCAGCCCCCCTTTCACAAAGCTATGCTCCTTTTTAGGCGAGACAGAAAATATGGTGCAAAGTATACAAGATAGTTTTCTTGCACACCCGGCACCAGAAAACAGTCATATTTTGAATAGTAAATGTGCTCCAAAATGTTTAGTTCCTCCCGCTGTGGAAATAAGCAAGGGCACCCCATGTCTTCTACAGTAGGATTCACTCTATGAAGTCACTTTTCCCCCTTGCTTGTAGGTGGTTTATATGTGAATTCCATATTGGGATTCAATAACAGAACATACATTACATTTAAAGGGAACCTGTCCTTAGTTTCATGCTGTCTGAACCATGGGCAGCATAGGCTCGGGACAGGCTCATACATTGCAGGCATGTATGTTCTATGATGAGATACTCCAGCATTTGGAACCTGTCTTGAGTTCATACTACCCATAGTTTAGGCAGCAGCATTAACTTACTGCCAAGTTCCCCTTAAACCATTAGAAACTAATATAGGGACATCTGTTTACCAGTTTTTATTGTTTTATCACTTGTCCTGCATTTTCATCCCTGCATCTTCAGCAATGAACCACTATGTCTCCAACAACCAAAGTAGTAGATATTAGTTAAAGGGGTTTCTGATTCTTAAAAATAATGGCCAATGTGCCCCTGATGTCCAAAGGGAATAGTAAGTAATATAAATTCCATGCTGTTGGAGCTTTTGGTTTCCCCCTCACGTTTTGTTTTACTTGGTCAATTATGGGCACGTGGTGGTGCAGCCAGAACAATAGCAGCTGATAGCATGGCTGCATGTAGGAATTTGCTACCAGAGACACATATCCATGTGTTGAGGATACCAGGATGAATAGAACAAGCAGGTGTGACAGACGCGCTATACAGGAGACACTTAATCAAGGGAGAATGCTTCTTTATTGACTAGACAACACATTTCCATGCCATGTTGGCACCTTCATCTGGCCATTTATACCATTAGAAAGTAAAACACAGTATTTAAAAGCCGCGGGACGTGCGGCAGGTGACCTCATCAAGAAGAAATGCAGACTGGCAAAACACTGTTTTGAGTCTTATTGCTACACAGTGTGGTTCTCAGTAAATGATTAATTGGATGAAAACTTGCTGGTGAGACGGGGCCAGGAATCTCAGGATGGCAGATCTTCAATATAGACTGCCTGTTTTGCCGGTCTGCATTTCTTCAGCATTTTTTGTCAGGACTACTCAGCTTTTTAGTGGCATAATTAGTTAATTGTTTGTATCAATTGTTTTATTTCTGGACGAATTCTATGCATGTTTATATATTCTTTACTTTTTACTTTGTTGATAATTGTATTAATTATCTGAGACATGTGACAGCTATCACATACCTTGGTGACCTCACCCGCTGCCTGTCCTGGCGGCTTTTAAAGGGGTTTTCCTATGACTTAAACTTGCTTCAGAACTACTCTGTCCTTCCTGGCTGCTGCTAACCAGGACATTGGCTGCTGTAGCCAATCACTGGCTACACCAATGAGCTCCTATAGCCAGTGATTGACTACAGCAGCCACATGTCCCGGTCAGCAGAGTAGTTGTGAAGTAATTTTAAGTTGTAAGAAAACCCTTTTAAATACTGCACTTTACTTTTTAATTGTATGAATGGCCAGATGAAGGTGCCAATATGGCACAGAACGCATTGTCTAGTCAATAAAGAAGCATTCTCCCTTGATGAAGTGTCTTCTGTATAGTGTGCCTGCCATCCCTGCTTACTCTCTTCTTCCTTATCTCCTCAATGCACAGAGGTCTTTAGCCGGTTCGCACAAGGAAGGCTGCTTATAGCACAACCACCAGGTACTAATATTCTTTATCAGATTCAATCCCACTTTTGTGACTCTGCTACACTGTGGAGTCCACTTTTTCTTCCTTTTTAACCTAGATATTCATGTGTGGCACAAAAAACCATGACCATGGGAAACAATGGCGATCCACA